>NC_143192.1:34247500-34485000 GCF_051530095.1 Phoenix dactylifera | reverse complement strand
AAATGTAGCTGGAATTATTCAGCAATTTTGCCTGAAATAATTCTCAAAAAACTTCACCAGCTGATTAATAACCCCCTACTCCTGGAAAGACAAACCTAGATACCGGCATTCCCCAACATATTTCTCAAAAAAAAAACAACAACAAAAAAACAGTTAATATAATAATATGAGAGCAACATAACATCTTAAGCAATAAAGACAAACTAAAAGACTGAATGGTCATGCTTATTGGTAAGTACTTATGCTGCATTCCTTAACCAGTTATGTAAAAGAATGAACAAAAATTGTGAGAAGGCTTGCTAGCCCCAAGTGTTGATAATATAACAAAATAAATATTTAAATTTACATATTATACATGTGGTTGTATATATGCATTTCTTTTTTTTTAAGGAAGAAAAATGGGTTTTTTCATGATTCATTTCATGAGTTAAGGAACAAATATTAAAGCAATTAAAGTGTTCATTATAACAACAGAAATCTGAAAGGAAAAGGATTCTTAAATTACATTAGCTTTTGGAACATTTTGAAGGAAGCAGTAGCATGCCACTTGAAATAGCAGTGCTTGATGCCAGAGACCGTTCCTTGCTAACTAGATAATAAAATCAACCTTCACTAATGAGCTTGGAGCAAAGAGATCAATCCATGAAGTCCAAACGAGAATATGTTTTGAGGAAGAATCCCATAAAACCTTTGAAAATGTGCAGTCCAAAAGAAGATAGGAAGCATGTCATGTTCACATTAACAAAGAAAACTAATGGATGAAGGCCAGCCCCTCTTGGCTAGATTATCAGTTGTCAAATCTTGTTATTGATAGCACCGCTCCATTCCCCGCACATAGCACTAGCATAAGGTGATCGGCAGGTTGGTACCTAGGAATCTGAGTGGTTATTGGTTTGACCAGGTCCACCTTCTAGCTGGTAAACCAGTTCAATCACGAAGCAACATACACAGTGACGAACGAAAAAGAAAAGAGTGTGATATATGTCCGTTTGTGCATGTTGCCTCATGGTTGGACTGGTCCACCAACTCAACAGTAGAATTGGTCCAACTAACATTACACCCGAGAATCACCTAGCACGTATTTGACCCTTGTTTACAGCACCAATCACCAATTGCCATAGGGGACTGGTGCTATGAGTGGTGAATGGAGTGTTGCTGCCAAGTAGCACTCAACAGAAAATTATGGCTTTATCAGGAGCACTAGAGATCTAGAAGTGATCAGTACCTAAATTAGAGACTCTATTAGAGTTTACAAACTTGTAAAATGAGTGTACTGAGAGAACTATAGATCAATTTAACTTCCAAAAAGTCTTATTAGAGGAGGTAGAAGGTGAGAAAGGATCAAAAGTATCCAATATTAGAGATAGAAATCATGAAAGAAATTGAATGTCAATTTTCCTTCTGAAGTTCAAAATCTATCTTTCCTAAGTTCCAAATAACTCAGACTAAACATGAATTAATTTATCATGATATAACTTAAAAATATTAGGGGAAAAAGGTCCATGAGATGAAAAGAATCTACCCACCTGCCAATCCAGAATCTAATCAAATTACCATTGCCAAGAGAGAAGTGATACAACATTTAAAAGCATCTCTAATGTTAAGAATTCCACTCCAAAACGTAGAAGCATTTTGAGGTTCAGCATGATTATCCAGTGGCTCCCTCCTTATGTAATCTACAGCTCAAATAATATCTTTCTATATTATATTATTAGAAGATAAAATTCTCCAATCCAAGACAGGTATTGTTAAAATCATGTAAGTTTAGCACAAGTATATGTATATATGTGTGTACATGTATGTGTACGCTCGTGTGTGGGGAGAGGGTGATAGACTACACACAGCAAGGGAGAAAAGGGCATCTACTTCTCTTAACTCCAAAATCAATAACGAGACATTCAAATCAGAGTCTATATGATTGATCATGATCTATATCAGTAAATACCAAAAAATAAAAAAATCATGTATTTGGTAGTCTCAAATCTATACATCACTTGGACATAAAAACAAAGTCTTTTCATTGTGCTGGTATGCTAAAAGATATAATAAAGTATTTAAATTGAAATTTCACATTATTGATCATGATCCACACATGCTAAAATATATATATAAAGTGAAAATCAATTGATTTTGTTATTCAATTCATAACAAACCATAGTCTCATATCATTTTAACACTCGTTTTTATATCTATTTGATGTATAGGTTAGATAACACTAAGATACGTGATTTTTAGTTTCTAAGTATTTTTAATGGTATAAATAACAATATATCCATAGTGTGACTTTTTGATATAAATGTCTTGCTATTGTTTTTGGAGTCGATACGAATTGATAATCTCTCCTCAAGAGAGGAGCAAAATCCATCTTATATAAATATTATTTTAAAAAAATGGATATAATATATGTAACTAGTGCTATTGTTGGTAGTAAATAGCAGTGCCCATGATGGTACGAATTAAAATCCTCAACAATAAGTAGCAGAAAGCAGAACTAAGGGCTCCAATACCTTTTCTCAAAGAACTATGATAATCTACATCAGCAAGAAATATCTTTTTAAATGTTAAAAATTATTCATGACCAAAGGTTTTGCGGTTTAGTAGATAAAAATCTCCAAATATTTACACCTCCAATTATTACCCATCAAGTTGTGTGAAGTTGAAAATCAGGAGATCAATATGGTACAATCATTGGTTAGCATAGGAGGGAACAATGAGTTGAATAAGATTGGGTTCACGTAAGTTTAGTAAGAAAAACAATATACCAAATCTTGAGCGATACCTAACCAGACCCGACATCAGGTGAAGACCTCTCAACACATAACCATGGGTCATTTCTTGTCACTAGTTTGATGCCAAACTAGTATATTTTGTAGGACTCAATCATTAATAAATATAAGTCAACACATCAAATCTAATATTTATAATTCTTATCAGCTAATTTTGAAATTATTTTGAATAATTGATACCCGAAAAAATCAATCTCGCAACCTATACTATATTGTTTCAAATAAAACTCTACCTTTAAGACTTGAGTCGGATGACCCATGCTTGACTCATTTAAAATTCGAGTCAGAAAATCCGGCCAATACCCAACCCTAACTAAAAAGATCTTGATCCAAACCCGAATATAGGATCGGTTGGGTCAGGTTTGGATCGATATTTGCCACCCATAAGTTAACATATAGTATCCCCACAATTGTTGGAACAAGGCCTGTTGATCATGATTATGACATATACGGATTTAACCCTTTCACTCTACACTTAATCATTGTTATTCTACCCCATTTGGGAGGTCAATTAATCACAGACAAGGTTGAAACATGGGCCATCCTTGCATAATCCTCACATCACAATACTCCCTCCAAGTGGCCCTGTCCTCACACACTCATTCCAATTCATTAACCACACAGACCCACGCCAAGCCAACTCCCATATAACACGTATATTGTTGTACTTCATCATCTTCCATACATACCCAAAAAAAGTGTTGGCTAAGCATGCTTGCCTCCCTGATGCGAAAGTTAGTGCAACTAAGCAAATTGGTAGGTCCCCCTCTCTCCATCTCTCCCATGTATATAAGAGATTGTATTATGCACTCTTCCCAGCTAAAAACTCCAGCTCCGAACCACCATATCCCACTAGAACAAGACCTGTTCCTCTTCCTCTTTCTCATCCACCACCACGGTATCGCCGGGCCACCGGAACTGACAGAACCATGCCACCTCACGAGCCCGAACGCGGCGGAGGCGATCCAAATGAGCCTGCAGTCAACACGACCGTCGTCGCATGTCCAACCCCTCATTCAAATCCTCGTCATCTCCCGCATGCCGGCGTGGTGTTCCCCGTCATCCTTAAGGTATTAAGAATATGCATGCATGCATGCATGCATCTGTGGTTTCGTATAGTTGCATAATATATTAAATGATAAGTTTATGATAAATTGTTTAACGGTTCATAATCAATGATGAATTATTTCTACTGATAACTGTTATCAGTTTGAGGAGGTGGTGTACAAGGTCAAGGTGGGTCGCCACAGCAGCAAAGGTCCAGGGCTGTGCTGTTGCTGCGGCAGAGGCGGCGGCGGCGGCGGAGGTGGCCCGGCGGAGAAGATGATATTGAACGGCATCACGGGGGTGGTGTGCCCGGGGGAGATCCTCGCCATGCTGGGACCCTCTGGCAGCGGCAAGACCACGCTGCTCACCGCCTTCGGGGGCCGCCGCCTCTCCGGCAAGCTCTCCGGCAAGATCACCTACAACGGTCTCCCCTTCTCCGGCCCCATGAAGCGCCGCACCGGCTTCGTGGCTCAGGACGACGTGCTGTACCCGCACCTCACCGTGGCCGAGACGCTGGCCTTCACGGCTCTGCTCCGCCTCCCCCGCTCGCTGGACCGGGCGGAGAAAGTCCGCCAGGCCCACCAGGTCATGTCCGAGCTGGGCCTGGCCCGGGTGGCCCACACCATGATCGGCGGGCCCCTCGTCCGGGGCGTCTCCGGCGGCGAGCGCCGGCGGGTCAGCATCGGCCAGGAGATGCTCATCAACCCGAGCCTGTTGCTTCTCGACGAGCCGACATCAGGGCTCGACTCGACGACGGCGGCGAGGATCGTGACGACGCTGAAGCGGCTAGCGACGGAGGGCGGGAGGACGGTGGTGACGACGATCCATCAGCCATCAAGCCGGCTGTACCACATGTTCGACAAGGTGGTGGTGCTGTCGGCGGAGGGAAGCCCAATTTACTACGGCCGCGCCGCGGCGGCGCTGGAGTACTTCGTCTCCATCGGCTTCTCGTCGCCGCTCACCCTCAACCCCGCCGACCTCCTCCTCGACCTCGCCAACGGTACGCTACGCTTCCTTCATTGCTCGTTACTTGTATCATCTTTCCACCACCGTCGGACCGGTAGGGGCTCGCTAGAGTTCTAGAGTGAGTGAAAGAGAGGGAGTATGCATACTTTCCAGCGTGGGGGCCCACGGGAGCACCCAAGGAGGGGGGCCCAGCGGGAGCACCACGAGCAGCCCACTAGGGGAATGCTCGTTGAACTGGGGACGGGTGGGGACCCGGCTCAGGTTGATAGCTGACCTTGAGCCCCTCATGCACTTCCAACATCGTCGTTGGTTTGACCTGGCGGATTAGTTCATGCTCGCTTCTTACCATGCCATCTGAGCTCAAGAGATGGAGATTCTCTTCTCTTTGGGTAGAATCGATTTGGTTCTATCAACCACCACAAGTGAATATTAGTGGAGATCGAATGCGTAATTGACCATGACAGGACATCGATGCACAAACAACAATAAGAGATTGAACAGACCCTGCACAAAAATGGAGAGGATTAATCCAGCCTTGTGAACTAATGATAAAGATTGAATAGAGCAAAAGAACCGAGAGGAACAGATGAGGAGAGTCAAAGATTTTTAGGTTAGCGAAATATTCCATCAAGAAGATTACGATATCTCATAAAATATAATTGTAAGACTAACATCAGTAGAAGATAACCTTCTTCTTTTATCTTAAGTGAAAGTGATAAGATGTCTAACTTTTCTCGGGAAAAAATATCAATAGCTACCACGCACCTAGGTTAGGGCAGGATGGGAGAGTTAATTAGGCACTGCCAAGATGGACCACAAGAGAAAGAGATGCTTTCAGATGCATGCATAAGAATTTCCTTTTTTGGCCACCATATCCGTCATCCGTTGCGCACTTGTAAAGCCGCACCTTCTCTCAGTAAGCGAACATGGCATCACATCCCAAGAAAAGCAAGGATTGGGTGCGATGTTGTTGCTTTAGGCGCAAAGCTGACAGCGGATACGAATCCCAGTAGGTAGGCTTGAAATGCACGACATCAAAATGATGACCGTGCCCCCCTAATAATACATGTTCTCACTTCTATGCGGGAACAAACAAGACGAATAAAATGCGGGCTCACATGCGAGGAATTATACGGGCATATATTTAATTCCATATCAACTGTATATTAGATAGATCTTAAATACTTGTCCTGGGCAAGAAACTCTAATAACATCTTTTAGCTAGCTTTTTTAGATGAGATTCTGAATTGTGACAAATAGTGTCAAATCAAATTCAGCCTAGTTTATATGAACTAAAAGGTACAACGGCACATGTTCATTTAGGTTAATCATAAGCTAATCATAGTAGTTATGATTAGATTTGAATGAATTTAATCTCTTTTTTTTTTTGTGCTGGAGCGGGTGCATCATGCTTGGCAAGTACGAATATACTCAAAAAAGTCAAAAAATAACAAGACTCGGAGTGCTTCGGATAGGTCCTCCGCTTCCAGCCATAGGGTCTCACCAGAGTGGTTAGCCACATATGAGCCTATCCAGTCGGCTGCCCCGTTGGCCTTTCGGTACACATGCTTAGCCTGAATGGCCAACCCCCCACACACTATAGCCCAATTTAGACCGACTTAAACAAGAAAAATATGTGAGACCCATATTCATTATATTATCTTCTATGAGAGTTGGTGTGACACATCACACATGGTTACACAGTGAATTGTTGGACCAACTGCATGGGTCTAAAGAACTATTCATTTTACTTGATCTAATGCTAACTGAATGACAATGTATGGTGATACATGGTTCAGGGATTGCACCACCTGATTCCCAGCAAGCGATTGAGGGTGGAGAAGCTCTTGGTAGCATGGAACGGGAGCCGAAGGCCGTGAGGGAGGAGCTCATCTCCGCCTACGACCGCAACATCGCCACCCGATTGAAAGCTGAGCTCTATAGTGTGGATCCAACCAACTACGGCTACACCAGAGATGCAGCCACTGCTGGTGAGCTTTCCAAGTAAAATTCTTGTTTTGCCACTGAACTCATGCGTAGTAGAACCATGATATCCCATCGTCTACATGCTTAATTATATGATTGGGGTGGCTGATGCATGCAGCCAAGAGGGAGCAATGGTGCACAAGTTGGTGCGAGCAGTTCAGGGTGCTGCTGAGGAGGGGGCTCAGGGAGAGAAGGTTCGAGGCCTTCAACAAGCTAAGGATCTTCCAGGTCCTGAGTGTGGCCACCCTCGGAGGGCTCCTTTGGTGGCACACCCCACCATCACATATCCAGGATAAGGTAACCAACCCACATCTCTTCCTCATTTTCTTCTTATACAAGATACTTATACAGGATCAAGAAACCCAAATAATACCTTCCGACTAGCTTTGTTGGATGAACTCCTAAGTTGCGACTAATAGTATCAGAGCATATTTGGCCCATAATCTATATGGACTAGTGGATACTGCCGCACAGATTCACTTGGACTGACCACGAGCCGTGTGCTTATGATTAGATTTAAATAGATTTGAATTCTTAGCCCGACAAAGTACCCACCATGTTGCATGTATTTGTCCGACAGACGGCACTGCTCTTCTTCTTCTCGGTGTTTTGGGGCTTCTTCCCCCTCTACAATGCTGTGTTCACCTTTCCCCAAGAGCGGCCCATACTGATCAAGGAGCGGTCCTCCGGCATGTACCACCTCTCCTCCTACTTTTTGGCTCGAACTGCCGGCGACCTTCCCATGGAGCTCGCCCTCCCCATCGCCTTCGTTCTCATAATTTACTGGATGGGTGGCCTCAAGCCACATCCCGCATCCTTCATCCTCTCCCTCCTGATCGTCCTCTTCAGCGTCCTCGTCTCCCAGAGCCTCGGCCTGGCCATGGGTGCGCTCCTCATGAATGTTAAGCAGGCCACCACCCTTGCCTCCGTCACCACCTTGGTCTTCCTCATCGCCGGCGGTTACTACGTCCAACAGATACCCCCCTTCATCGTCTGGCTCAAGTACTTGAGTTACAGCTTCTACTGCTACAAGCTCCTCATCGGTGTGCAGTTCAGCGAGGAGGACTACTACGAGTGCTCGCCGGGAGTCCTGTGCCCGGTGGTGGAGTTCCCTGCAATCAAGTCAGTGGGACTCAACCACATGTGGGTGGACGTGTGCATCATGGCGCTCATGCTCCTGGGCTACCGGCTGGTCGCTTACCTGGCTTTGCACCGCCTGCAGCACGGGTGAGGAAGAGGAAGTCGCCATGGCCAACTCGCATGCTCTCCACATTGCCCTTTCAGCTACCAGACTCGAGAAAGAGATACACCACAAGATGAGCCAATGAGCAAAGGTTCGTTTTCTTTTTTCCAACTGATGAATAACACTGAGCCAGAGGCCCTCAGTGATGACGAATAAATCAAATGTTTTGAGCTTCCTCCTATGAGAGAATTGCCTAAGAGTAAAATCTACCAGCAAGCAATAAATTTGGAGGAAAATACATGCAGAACTACGTTCAAATTTTGATATTGTAATCGATAAATAGAGGAAGTATGAAGGTAATCTGATATCAGAAATCATGGCACAAGAAATGCTGGATGACTAGCTTTTAAGGAAGAAATGTTTCTGTTGCTTCCGGCAGGCATAATAATAGAGTTTTTGTTGGTAATAAAATCCACTCGATAGAAATGATTCGAAACAGAAATAGAAGTCTGAAGGTACTTTTGACTTTTGAAATTGGTGAATCGCTATGAATTCTTGAAATTTCGCAAAAGAATTACAGTTCTCTGAACAACAGATTCTACATGTTCGAAATCTACCAAATATTGGACATACAAAATGTGGAGGAGAAAAGAACTAGGCAGCTGAGAATTTGGGGGCTGAATGGAACCTTATGAGATTACATACTGCTGCAAATGTCTTGTCCTCTTCTTGTTCTTCAATTTTCTGAAGGCACTGGACTCAATCTGCCGAATCCTTTCTCTGCTCACACCCATCAACTCCCCAATTTCTTGCAGTGTCTTCGTCATCCCATCCTCCAGCCCGAACCTCCATCTGACCACTTGCTTTTCCCTTGGATTTAGAGTATCCAGCACCTTATTCAGATCCTGCTTCCTAAATTGCTTTATGAGTATTTCTTCTGATGTTTCAGCCTCGGGATCTGCTATAACTTCCTGGAAGAAAAAAAGCAGGACACATCAGTCAAAACCTGGAGCAGAAGATCAGAAAAAGAATGATCTTCAAAAATATACAAGAGGATGAGGAAAAAGGATGATGCACAGACCGAAGGCTTTAGGCTTTGGTTGATACCAATCTTCTGGTCCAAAGATCTTGGGGCTTTAGGGGTTAGCATAACTGCATTAAGCCTCTTCATTGACAGCCCTGTTGCCTCTGCAACTTCTTGATAATCAGGATACCTTCCATTCTCACTGTAAAGCTGCTTTTTAGCCTCCCGTACTCGATATGTAGCTTCAACCATGTGGAACTGTTCAAAACAGAATATCAAGAGAGAGAAAAAGAAATGCATACATGAAGAACCAATTGACAATCAACTCTATAACATACAACTTGTTGTCCAATTTAAACATGATTGAGGGAAAACAAATTCAAATTTTAGCACACAATTCAATCTCTAGATTTATGTAACTGAATAGTTTTATTGGGTCTTATTCTATTTGATCTTTTAAAGGATACCGTTTGACTAGCTTTGCCTTGCATCTTTAAGAGGATAAATTATTAGCTTGCCAAGGAACATGGGGAATTTGGAATATTATGAAGATCTGGACTGCTGATAGTGACTCAAATAATTTGAACTTAGCCCCCCACCCCCCACCCCCCCAAAAAAATCACAGCAAAGATTTGTAACAACTCGGTCCAGATTATTGTTATCTCTCCAGCATTTTCTTAAATCGCCTTCAATCCTGGAAGGGCCCTACAACTCAAGAACTCAATCAGGATAACTCTAATCCCACTCAGGGGAGGGGGTTGAGGATTGAGACTTACATGGCTAAATCATGAAACTCTGGTAAGAAACAGATCTCTTTCCTTTTAATAGCCTAAATAAAATTGGTAAAAACAAAGAAAAGAAAACCAACCTTCTACTTTTTGTTCTACTTTTTCAGTTGTAACATCTCATGCTGCACTATCATCTTCATGTGGGCCAACAATTGCTTACATGCTGAAACATGACAAAATAGTAAAGACAGCAGTCACAACTCCCATACATCCTACGTATTTCGCAATCCAAGGCTAATGAGATGCAACATCCTTATAGCACTTAATGCTCCATAAAAGTAGCAAACTGTGTTCAAGCATCATGCGATGCCTCAAGTTGCTCTAATGATGATGCATACAGGTCTGCAAGTCCTTTGCTGTTATCCTCAGCGAGTTTCAACAGAGGTATATCTAACCAAAAGTGAACCATGGACCTAAATATACTTCCTTTGTACATTGCCTAGTGCCTCAGAGGTCTCACTATATTATTTCTACTCATTCCAAAAGCCCACTTCCTCTTATCATACAGAATTAGATGCTGAATGTAAAAAGAGCCTGCAGTTTTCCCAACTTTGTTTTTGAAAGAAATCCCAGGACAGCTCCAAATAACACTTTGCTGCCTACAAAGCACAAACAGCTGTAACAGAATCGCTTCCTTATGATCCTTCTTGCTGTTTTTTTCAGAACCCAATGAAGATATATCTAATAAAATGAAAGATAAAAACAAGGTGACAAGCCTCTATCCCAGGATGAAGGAGGCATATCCTTTTCTCATTTTGGATAGATAAATACATAGGGATTTATCAGAAGAGTGGAAGGAGAACAACATTGTTCATCCAGATTCCAAATGGCAACAACCAAGATACAAAACAGCTGATTGAAATCTTCAAGAAACCATAAAGATCTTCGTCCTACCATTCCAGATGATCTTTTGACTTGTCAGAATAGTAGATTCATATTTGTTCTCTATTTAACTTTTGAGGATACAAACATTTCCCCTTTCTTTTACTCCTTTTTTCCATTTTTAAGTGCATGGTATGCAGAAGTTATCAAATTTTTAATATGAATTATCTACATTCATCCAACTTCAAGAACAATGTGTAATGGTAATGCTGCAATCCATGTGAATAATGTCAGAGGAGAACTTACTGGCAAGCGAATTGTCCTAGATTGCTCTGAAAGAGATCTGCGAACTGCTTGTTTTATCCACCAATGTGCATACGTGGAAAACTTAAACCCCTTTGAAGCATCAAACTTTTCAGCACCCTTTACGAGGCCTCGGCATCCTTCCTGTAAAACAATTGCTCAAAATTGACATACTGAAGCTGGACACAACCATAAAGTTTGCAATCATTCCCAGGCAGAATACACAAGCACCTGAACAAGATCCTGAAGGTTCATTCCTGCACCCTGATAGTTTTTTGCAATAGATATAACAAGTCGTATGTTACTCTTGATCATTTTGTCCTTGCAAAATCTTCCATAACTTAAGCGCTTCCTTAGTGTCCTTTGATCAACTCCGGCTGCTGCCGCCCATTGAGCAAAGGTTGGTTGGCCACCATGTCGTTCTGCAAGCTCCTGTTGGAGTCTTTCCAGCTTTAACATGTCCTGTTCACATTCAGTCCCAAAAGAAAGCATGAATTGGATCCAAAATGCAGCTTGATTGGCAAATATGACATGATAGGATATGGTCCTCCAGGAACAGACCAATATGGAATGTTAGTTGAAATGTTGAGTAAGAGGAGAACTTGAGCATAAGACAAGCATAATAAAGATGAGAATATTATGCAAACGTCCATCATAATTAAATATCTAGAAATGAGAACATAGGAAAGAGATTAAGAGCAACAAAGAATATAGAAGAATGAAAGAGGTAAATAAATGTATATGATGATCAACATGTTCACTTTATCACATTATGTAATATGGACAAGTCCAATTAGCAGGGGCTCTCTATTTGAGGTTAACCAGTTATAAAACAGGAGGAGAAGAGAAACAAAGTCTTGGCTGAAAGTGGGACGAAGGAATTTGGAGGAAACTTTGGTTATGGAGGACTTAGGAAATGAAATGGTGTAGAATCCATAACTAAAAATTGATGGAAGGAGGATCATGTTAATAATTTTAAATTTAGAACTACGATTCTGGTCCATCTATTGCTTAGATCTCTCGATGCACTCAATCTTTCTTACTTCATGGGAATGAATTCTGCTACCACCCTCTAGATACTATTGACGGACAGAGTGATGCATGTTAGTACAAGGAAATAAAAAAAAAAAGAGAAAATCCAAGGCTTTAAGTGATGTGTGCTGATGCTGTGCCAGCCTGGCATTGACACCACACATGACATGAGATCTAGTTCCATGCCAACACTTGGCTTGCACTGGCACCGAACAGTTCTGGATGCTGGTCCAGGCTTGGAATGGTATGTGCTGGTCCATGATGATCAGAATGATGGCACTATAATCGTTTCTTTAGTCATTAAAAATTCCTCAAGAAATGAGGAATACCAGATATGCACTATAAACCTATTAATGTACTAGTGCTTACTTGAATTGCTTCTGACAACTCTAGCTCTTCAGCTGCTGTGAGAAGCTTTGATGTGCTTGTTGTACCCCTCAAGTAACGCAAAGGATCTGAATAATCAACCTCCTGAAAAGTTGAGCGCTTTTTCTTGCTAGTTGATCCAGACTTGACAGGGATAACACTAACAGCAGCCTTCTCTGCCGCCCTTGTTCTTCTAGCTTTTCTGTCAGTTTGACGTCCAGATCTCACAGCTATGCTTTCAGGGTACTGCATTTGTTGGGACTCAAGTTCTTTATGTGTTAAATTGGAAACATCTGTGCCTTGAGATGGATCTTTGGCCTCATGGGGCTCAGTGTCAGTTGGAGTATAATTGTTGGTGGTGCGAATCAATTCCATTTCAGTAAGTCTGACCCTCTCGAGTCGGAGGGCATCAGCTTCAGATGAAAAATCCTCTGACTTTTCCAATTTTACAGATGGATCATTTCCGATAATCTGAGCTGCATCTTTGGCAACTTCAACGGCCGCTCTAGCAAGGGCAACTGCCTCCGCAGCAGCTGCAGCTATAACTGCCTCTTCACCTGTGAGAAGTGTTTCTGTGGCTAGGGTTGCTTCAATACTGGTCTGCACAAATTGAACGAGGAAAAATGAATAAATAAAGAAAAAAGTGTACACATTGTACCTAAATGAGCTGAAGATAGGTTGTTTTCCAAACCCAATAACCTCAAGTTAGAGTTTAAATAAGAGGGTCAAACAAAACATGGGCAGAGAAAAAATATGCTGGTCTTTTGACATGCGAAGAATAGAGCAAAGAAAATATGTTTCTTATAGTGTTTGGCACTGTTATTTGTATAGTTTTGTTACTTAATCACTTTTGGTTAACAGGAAAGCACACACATGCTTAGTTAGGCAATGCTTTACAAAAAAAAGGTGCATAAACTTATATATATATGTGTATGTGTGTGTGTGTGTATATATGAAAGCAATCTAGCAATAATTCTGTCTTGCTACTATCTTTGTAAATAATAAATTTCAGAACCAGGCTGTGGACACCTAATTAATCTATTATTGTGGAGATAGAGTTTTAAACTCTAAATTTGCTTAAAAAATGTACATGCCTTTGATGATATTATCTACAATACAAGATTGAGTCAAAGAGAATTGTTATTCATTGAAGAAATAAATGAGAAAAACTTCTGTCAATATTGAACACTGAAGAGAATTTTCTCCCCCCACATCAGGCTACTTAAATTTTCCATCTTGGAATTCTTCTCGGATTTTGAATTTTACTTCCTTCACACTGGTTTATTTTCCCATTCAAACTACTTACATATTATGGCCAAGTAATTTACAATTTTTCCACTGAACATTGCATAATACAAACCCTCACTAGCATGTCTTTCACATATCATTTTCTCAACCACTATTGACTTTATTAATCAATTCAAATGAGTGAATTTATCCACCACAAACCAAAACGAAAACTCAACCTTGTGAAAAAAACCATCCATTCTCTGCAATACAAGGTTTGCTATCTCAGTACCGAATCTCGTACCGGTGCCACACTAGCATAGTGTTGGTATAGTACGGAGTTTTTTTGGCGTACCGAGTATTTGTACGCCATCCGTACTAGATACCGGTACTGAATCGGTACAATACGTACTATCTGATTCGGACCGATACGGCATACCATATTTGCATACATAAAAACATTTTACAATACTTAAAAGACAAAGTCAACTCAAACCTTCATTGGTGGACCAACGGCTCCTACATATGTCAAGGGTCTTGTAGCATCTAAGGAGGTTGAATGAGCTTCCAAAGAAGGTATACGCTGAATGTCAATCACCGCTGCAGTCAGGGTTGAAACACATGGACTTCGAAAACAAACAGAATCTCTGGCCTTTGCTGCAGAAACAGAAATTCAACATAGACAGAAAATGGTCATCGTCCCTCAATTCTTTGAACGATTGATAGAATGCACAAATTAAAAACCATCATGCATTTAAATCTCCATCAATCTTTTTCTTTCTTCTTTTTTTACAAAAATGCCAATTGTAGATAAACTTAGAGCATGATTCAGAAATTTAATCAGACTCCAAGAGGATATCATGTCATGCTTTCCACCCAACTCACATGAATAATGCGACAAAGAAAGAGCCATTCTGAATTTTCTATTCAAAAATAAATAAAAGCGCTGGGAATTAGCAAGAGATCAGCTTTCGGAAGACGACTTACAGTTCAGGGAGGGGTGGTGGGAGAGTGGTCTGAAATGGGCGTCGGGGGAAATGGAGGGGCACTTGAACTGCGGCACCAGGCACGCCATCCCCCCGACTCTTCTCTCCTCCTCCTCCTTTCTCTCTCTCCCTTTTCGGATCGCCTTACTGACTGCGGGAGATGATACGAGGAAAAGGAAGACAAAATGATGCTCTGCAAAACTTCATCCTCCGTTCTTATTCCTTCGCTTTTTATTTCGTTGACGTGCGAGAGAGAGAGAGAGAGAGAGAGAGAGAGAGAGCGCGCGCCGGGGTGAGGGTGAGAGGCGGAAGGATTAGGAAACGGATAAGGAACAGGGCGAGAAGGCCTGGTTCCAAGACGACGCCGATTTCCCTTGGGCGAGCGCTAGATAGTGGAGGAGATAAGAAACGGGAAACCAAAAAAATTGACCGGCCTCGCCACAACGACCCGACCCGACCGGTTCACGTCGACCAACCTCCACTTAACTCAACCCGGTCCAATCAATGTAAAAATAAAATCCGAGTCGAGAAGGTTTCTCAGCTCCGTGGCTCCGTCGTCTCTTCTTCCTCGCTATCCCCATCTAGGGAAAGAAGAGAGAAGAGAGAAGAGAGAAGAGAGAAGGGAGAAGGGAAGAGAGGGATAGGGAGAGATGGAGGAGGAGGTGACGGGGGGAGGGATGAGGCTGGGAAAGAAGCCGATGGAGAAGGAAGGGGAGGTGGACTACAAGATCAAGGCTGGGACGGCTTGGAGCCACTCCTACCTCAACCAGAAGCCATGGCACCCTTTGTCCTACCCAAACCAGCGCCGCAAGTGGATCGCCGAGCAGACACACTCCAACCGCATGCGCCGCGCCGAGGAGGTCTCCCGCGAGGTAATACATTTGATATTGCCCGTCCCATCTCATCATCTCCATCATGATTTCTCTTCTTCTTCTTCCTTGCCTTCTCTTTATTGTTCTTCTCGTGATATATAATGCTAATCCTGTCTGCTGGCTCTCCTTCCATTTGATACAGTTTGCTCAGGAGCAGGAGTTTTTCCGTCAGACGGCGCTCTTCTCCAAGAAAGAGAAGGAGAAGGTAACAAAGTTTGAATCCATGATTGCTGGACTCCGGGTTATGGTATGCTGGCGTATTAATTGTGAGGGAAATAACTTGCACTTGAAATGAATGACAAAATTACTTTATCAGAGAGGAACATGGATACCCGATCTTTTCTCTTCCTTTATTTCTTTCTTATCTTCCCCCTTAATTATGTTGGGTCCAGGTGGGGTTGGTGAAGATGTTGTGAGGAGGATAAGGAAAAATCAGGCTCTTGTGTTAGGTAAGTGTTGTTTTGGAGATAGGAATGGTGCGCTGCAGGGGTTGCATGATTACAGTAACATGAAATTAGGGTTTAAACTGTCTTATGCAAAATAGGTTTACTGTTTCTAGAAATGAGCAGTTTGGTGGTCTGGGAACCTTTGAATTGTAGGTTAAGTTTAAAATATGAAGGGAACAGGTTAAAGTCTAAGAAGATCCAGGCTGTAGCTCTACGTCTTCTGGAGTTTGATTTCCCGAGCTCCTTTGCAGTTTCTCTTGAATTTTGAGGATGTTGTTCCAGATTTCTTCCTTTCACATGATTTGTCTTCTAGATATTGCCTTGGGAATCATATGTTTTATCACAAGTTCAAGAGCAGTCTTTTTTATTATTATTGTTGTTCTGGGAAAAGCTCTGGCCTATCATGGCTGCAGGAAAAGGCGACCTTCACTGTGTTTTTCTTCCAAAACCAAGTGGGAGAACATTTGGCTATACGACTTTTGTGGTTCACTATTACGTCTATTTGTGGTTCACCAATGAAGGAGATAAGTTAAGGATAATACCAGCGCAATGTGGTCAAACATGCAGGGAAAGGATATGAGGACTGTGAAGAAAAGTGTTAAAAGGTCGTAGGTAGTAAGCTTGCTAGTGAACTTACAGGAGGAAAATCAATTTGATTGGTAATTTACATATGTTCCTTTTTGCTTTCTCTAGTGGTCAAGTTCATCCTCTGATTAAAGAATAGAAATATATCTTAGCCTGGAGGAATTTGGTTGTTTTTTTTGCTTTCCTCGCTACACCACCTTGATATGGAGGTTCTGCTCTTGTTACCTTCTTGTCCTTTTTTCCTATGTAATTAAATCTTTCTTATTGCCATTTGAAAAAAGGAAATAAGAATACATGCACACACACATATGTATGTATGTACATACAGATCTCAAAGATTCTACCTGCTAGCTGTATCCCTTTTTATGCTTTGAAGCTCATAATTTCACTGACAAAATTGAACATGCTTATCCATGAAGGCTTGATAATAACCATACTGGTATCGTGCTTCCCAGTGATTGATCAAACTTCCATGTGTTAATCATCTGATACTGCATCTGTTTCCCTTACTGACACATGCCACATTTTCCTTAGGCAAAGCAGTGAATGCAAGACCATTCTACGGATCTCATTAAAAATTGATTTTTCTTCTATACATTTTATGTATGGTGCTTGCTTCACACGTATTTGAGAAAATTTTTGTTGCTTTTGTGTTCTAAATCCATGCAATCATAAAATTTGATTTGTTATCTTTTGCATTATTAGTGGTCTCTGGATTCTATCAACTTGTTCTAAATAGTCGTGTTACATCTGTGATATTTTGCTCATTAAGGCCATTGGATGCTCCATGATTTTGCATTTATGCTTCAATTTTTTTCTTTACTCCAGCTGGAGACGATAAAAGCTGTGAGTTTTATGTATGTCCGCCCACCTGGTTATAATGCGGAGAGTGCCAAAGCTGCAGAGATTGCAGATGGAAAGAAGACGTCGGATCAAAGTAACAGCACTCAAGATCCAACAAGTGGAACCACCTCTACAATGTATCTTCATGTTTTTCAAAGTTTTATTTTCTGAGATTAGTTTGAAAATTTTCATACTTTATCTAAGACATGCAATAGTGATTTACCAGTTAGGGTATGGATAATGTTCCTTTGCTTCGATTTTCTGCTGAACGTAATATGTGTTCCTCTAGGCCTGAAACAAGATCCGACAAGAATCAGATTGGTGGAGACAGGAAGGCCAGGCCAAAAGATGTTTTCGGTCGGCCTTTACCAACAGAACAAGAATTTGAAGTGTTGAAAAATGCTCCAAGGTATGCTTTAAACGTTCTATTTTTAGTTACCTACAGGACAGAGAATAGCAATCACTATGGGCCTTTTAAACATGGAGTAATACTGCATTAACATCTACGGGTTCTTGAGAAAAATTAGACATAACATAAGCATGAGAAATAAGGATTTCTGAATACAGAAATCAAAAGGTCACATTTTAATTGGAGACCACATGAAAGCTTCTCTAGTGTATGCATAAACTGGTCTAAAGCATAAGAGGCTCAATATCTGAAGCTCCAACTGCAAGTATTGTTTATTCAAACCTCGTGACGGTATTTAACAGCCTGACAGATGCGTGTAGCTGATCTTATGTTGAAATGCACCAAATCTATCAGACGTTTGTTTTGTTCCTAAAATAGACTGTTAAAGAACTTTAAAATTAGTTTCAATGAGGGATAGAGTGAGGAATTAGCAATTGATGAACTACTGATTAGTATGCTTTCATCCAAGAACTACAAATATGCATGGACATCATAGGTTGGTTCCCAGGTTAGATGTACAGTATGCTATTCAAGGATCAAGAATATCTCTAGTGCTGTAACTATCTTGTTTTGTATGATCCCTTCTCATTTCCACTGTGTCTGAATTCCTTCTGCAGGTTATCCAAAAGATATGTGTTTTATCTGCCCCAAAAACTGAAAGGGAATCGTGGAAGAATAGAAAATCATAAAAAATAAAAGATATCATTTATACATGCATGTGTGCTTGTTTATTTAGCTTTCTTCCATGCATTTTTTAAAAACAAATCAGATCTTCTTGGCATTGACCAGTATATCACTACTCCATTTAAAATTCTAATATCCTTTATTTTTTGGAATCAAAAGCCTGCCATCCTTAAGTTTGTTGTTTACTAACCTGTTGCCATGATGTGTATAGCCAGTTGCCTTCTGTATCTCCTTATATGGAGTGCTTGAATTGATGTCTCTTATGCAGGCTAGATACCGGTGCGCCTGCAAGGGTAAAGCCATTTGGAGTTGAAATTCGCAATGTAAGATGTGTAAGATGTGGAACGTATGGCCACCAAAGTGGCGACCGTGAATGCCCCTTGAAAGATGCAATAATGCCCAATGATGAGAGTCGGCTGAAGAGGGATGATCCACTAACAGCTATAATGGCGCACACAGACTCTGGCGAGGCAAGTATCACTATAGTTTTCTTCTCATGGCAAACTTTGTAGCAGATGATTTTCAAAAGAATATAAACCGTAATTTTGGATTGAACATTTCTGCAGAAATTCATTTCCACTAGTGTATTGCCATTGCAAAGAAGTTCCTTTTTTCTTCTTTTTTACATTACTTATCGCCGGGTAGCAATTCCATTGAAATTTCACGTGTCCGTGTCCTCGATTATCGATGGCTTTTAATAAATTATGAAATGTTGCTCCAGTATTGACAGTAAAATGATCTTAGTTACATATATTTTTGCCCGTACATGATTAGCACAGAAAACAAGAGAAACGACATAGGAAGCAGAGGATTTTAAATCTGCCTTTTTGTGATGTGATTTGCAGAAATGTTTGTATGCATTTTTATGACAAATAACGAATCTTTATAAAATGAACTTTAACAAAGATAACTGAAAATCAAAATACAATTTGAAGTCCCTACCCATAAATGTCAAATAATGTTTAGTATCAGGTTAAAAAAGAAAAAAAGAAAAAGAAAAAGATTCCACATAGCTAAAATGCAAAAAGTGGAATATCATGAGTGACTTCATTTTTCTAGTAGTCAAGCAAAATAGTTATGAACAAGAAATCATTTGTATTGCTCTCCTACCGCCGAGTTGGATGTTTAAGGAGGGTTTACCCATGATCACCTTTGTTTAGGACAATGTACTTGTGTTGCACCTGGCGACATGCATCTTCCTCTATGTCTGGTCACATGCCCCTATGCATTTTAACCTGGAAACTTGTCATGGGTGTGAAATATTGATGCAGTCCAATAGATCGAGGGCTGCAAATTGTATAGATATAAGCAGAAACAAATTACGGATCTGATGAAATACGAGTATTTATCTTTTTCCACAGCAAAAACAGCGAGAAAGTAGAAGGAAAGAGAAGATGAAGGGGTCGGATAGAGGAGAAGAAGGTTAGAGGGAAAAGATCATATAATAGAGGGTGAATCTCTACAAAGGAGTTTCTTCATTTATTATAATTCATAGATCATCCATAATTCGTTGCTCCATATGGACCCATATTTATAAAGACTCAGACAACATTAAACAACATTCCCTGATCATAGAAGGAATCTCAACTCATCTAGTATGGATCTTGGATTCTAACTTATATTATTTGACCCAAGATCTGACTCATATTCAACCACAAGCTCCATTGGGTCCCACATAAAAAGGTCATCAAAGACTTTCCAAATCACAATCCTAAAGAGTTTAAAACCTTTCTAACTTAACCTGGACCAAAGGTAGTTCCTTTAGATGATAATTCTACTCACAGTAGCTCTCAAAACCCACTGGAAAATAGTTTTAAAAATTAGTCGGAAAATTGCAAGACAAATACAAATACTTAAACTACTCCTTAAGACTCGATAATACTAGAAAATTAACTAAATCTAATTTAGACCTAAAGACATCAAATGTTTATGTGTCCTCAAGCATCAAACATTGCATCCTCTTAAAAATCGAGGCACGAGGTCACAAGACATATATATGTATATCTGTATATCTATATATACATATATATGTATATCTATATATATATATATATATGTATATCTATACATATGTATATATGTATGTATATGTGTGTACAAATGTATGTCTGTATGTATGTATACATACATATATACACGCATGCATGCATGCATGCATGCGCACACACATATATAGGATTTGAGTACATGCATACTACACCATACTAGTAAGGTGCAGGTACTTGTATGCCGCTTGGAAGTATTAGGTGTTGACATATGTTGGAGCACCTCATTTTGCCATGTTGGAACCAAGAGCCATACCATGTGTTAGTATGGTACCATGTCAATCCATGCTAGACAAGGTCTCGCAATCTTGGTATCGGGTATCATATCGGTACATTACTAGTTTGATACAGTATGGGTCGGTATAGTACGGTATGCACTTGTATAGAGATGGCTCTCAAGCTATTTTTCTCATCTTTATCTCGATGCGGGTCAGTGTGCATCCTGGCTTATCTTGAAACGGCTCAGTACAGATTTGTACGGGTCGATATGACGCTCGTGCTGACCCGAATATGATTTTCATATCAGTTCCGACCTAGTACAGTATAGCACAATCGGAACTGGGTGATTTGGGGCATTACGACAGTCCATGATGCTACATGTGTAAGGTACTTGCAGGGGTATGTACTGCTACTAGTACTTTGACACTCATATATGGCATAATATAAGCTATTGTTTCAATGCCTTTCAAAAAAAGGAAAACTAAAAAGGAAAGGGGGGGAGAGAGATACATATACTGCCTCACGAACAAAATAATATAATAATCATAAGTTTGTAGGTTATTTTAGTCATTCCTTAGGTATATTTGAGGTTACTTAAGATGCGTTAAGATACTTGAGTATGTAGATTATTATGATAAATTTATATTGGAAATATAATGAAACTTTGCTTAAAGTGTCTTGCACTTGAAACTAAGAATCTGTACAGCAACAAAGTATTGGCCCTTTTTGCTGACATGAGCAGGGCCCTTCAATGTAGATTGCCTAATTGTGTCATGTTGTGTCCTGTCATGTCCAAATGTCCAAAAATGCTGACACTTTCAGATATAAAGAAATAGGTAGATTTGTCCAGGTAATTAATCCCCTACTATCCATCAACGATATGCTTTTTCAGCTTGGCAGGCTACCACCCTTTGACATGCGAAAGTAGTAAGAGGAATGCTGTATCATCGAAGGGTCATAGATGTATAGGTCCTGCATATGTAAAATATCTATTGATGTTTGTACTTATGTATGTATATGTTTTTGTAGTTTTGGGAATAACTGGCAAATGAGCATTCATAGAGCTAACCCTTAAGTGTTGATGGTCTTGGTCATGTGTGCTTTTGTATGTATTTCATCTATAGATGTAGTATAAATGAAAAATATAATTGATATACTTTTAGGCTTTTGGCCAGGCTTAGACCAGAACAGCAGCTCAAGATCTTGAAATTTGAGCCCAGCCTACCCAAAATCTGAATTGCAATAGCATAAACAAGGCCCTGCCTAGGCCTGCTAGTTTTGGGATCTTTTTTCATTGTCATTGTTAACTATGGTAGTGATTTTCATCAACTTAGAAAGGTTGCACCTATAGATAAACTAGTACCCTTTACTAAGTGAAACCCAATCTCAAATAAGCAGACAGTTTTGTCTATCACTAATGAACCTTTTTTAGGTGGCAATGAATGTTGGCATATCAAATCAATTGATCATCAATCATTCTTCAAGAAATCAAATTTGGATAGGTTTAAATGGTGTAAGTTTGATTTTATTTTAATAAATTATTATTGACCACTTCTAATATAATTTGGGAATGGCCACGTTCACATGGACTAATTATTCTGATAGTAGTTTGATTAATTTATAATGAAACAAGAGTAATGGATTTTGCAACAGATCTAAACAAATCCCTTGCTTGAATTCTTGATTCAACTTTGTCATAATTTTATGTTGTGCTATCCATGCATTGCACTCAAAAATCTTGAAACTTGGAGCTTCTACCAGCAGTATAGTGCCAAAGAAGACAGTGAAGATGCCATGCCTATGTGAGCTTTTGATGCTCAATTGTCAGCACTTCATTCTATTGTCGTCCTGGCACCAAACTTCAGCAGAAAGGCCATTTTAGATTGTGTTAAATCATCCCCTAGTCATTAAAAGTAATGGCATAATTTGTACTCAATTTATTGCTGTCTTACTTTAAGAAACCAACTTACATAAACTTTTATTTATCAGAAGTGAAGAATAGTTCAGATTAAGTATGCTTCTTTTATGTGATTGTCGTAGCAAATATATAGATGCTCATGTGAATGGAATGCAAAATAGGAAGTCAAAGACAAGTTTGATCCATTAAACATAGCTAAGGAATATACCCTAATTAGAAGATGATTAAGAAAACAATTGAAGTACTTGGAAAAGTAAAACACAAGCTTGAGCCTTAGCCATCAACAAGAGCACCCAGAATCTTGTTTGAGTGTGTGAAAATGTACAAAAAAAGTCTTGGGACCTGGCATGCGTAGAAGGGTAAAGAAGGGTTTGGTAATTCTTGTTATAACTGAGGGCAAATTAATAAATCCAATCTTGAATGCTGTAATAGGTCTTGTTCATAGTTGTGGTCAGACTAATTAAAAGATGATATATCTTGAAATTAAATTGCTGTGCTCCATATTAGACATTAGAAAACGTTCTTGAATCATGATAGTCAAGAATAAGACAATGCATGTCCAATGTTTCTTTCTTTCTATCTCAAATCTATATTGCTGTCATTCGATGGTATCAAAAACACGGCCTACAGAAGAAATCTCAAAACTTCATTTGTTATTTGAAGGCACTTATATTCTTTACCTGAATCTTGAAGTTCTTCGAAACAATTATCTTTTGCTATAGACCTATATTCTTTTGGTTTACCTGAAAGCTGGCCTAAAAACAAATCTATTAGCATGTATTTGTAGTCTTTTTGATATTTATAAGGGGATCTTTTTCCCTGCATTCTTCAGCAGCATTCAGCAATAAGTAGACGTGATTTTAGGTTGTTGCTATCACTAGACAGTAGGTTAACCTCCAGAAATTTATGGAGTTGTGTGAGAGGGTTTCATGTATTTTCCTGCTGGAATGACTGACTAAAAATGTGTTTGGCGATCATGTGTCTGGCAAGTATCTGCTCATATAGGAACTAAACATATACGGGCTGTAATGATCGTAATGAAAACCACTGGTTCAACCTTCTTTGTTACTCTTCTTGGAGAAAATTAAAAGAATAGCTAATCATCTGCTCGTTTGTTGTTTGTTCATTATAGTCAGTTTTCGTGCCTTTTTACCTCTACTGTGTACTACTTGTCTTGTCATAAATCAGCTATATACTTCTTAAATGATTTAATAGGACATTCAAGTTATTAGACCCCAGAAGAAAAAGAATCAGTTTGAGAAAAGAATGTAATAAATATTGGAAATTAAACTAAATTTGCTTTAGTGTATTAGAAGTATTAATTCCTTATATGTATTAAATTAGTACATTAATATATCTTCTAGAGTTTCTGAGATAATATTTCTTAGCGTTCATGTAAGTATTGGGTACCTGTGTTTTTTTGGCTGTTGCGGTGCATTTACATAATGGATATTTGAAGAGCCATTATCTATATAGACCCTTGCCATGACTCATTTTGTAAGGAAGAACAATAAATGAAATGAAAAATATGATAAAATATTTTGTCCTCTCCCCGTCTACATTCATTGTCTAAACAAGGTGATACTAGAGCTTCTTGCCTCCGTTGTCTTAATATAGTGATATCAGAGCCACAACATGCCAGAAAGGTGATCAACAAAAGAAGAGTTATTTGAGAGTAAGGAGGCTTGAAGTGTAGGGACATGACAAAGATGAAGGCAAGAGTGGTTAGGAGAAGCAAAATCAAATTTGTCAAAAAAAAGTGAGGTATGGAAAACAAGAGAGAATAGAAAGGAGGGGAGACAAAAAAAGAAAGGAGAGTGAGAGAGATGATTTTATTAGTAGAAATATTAGTATTTTTTTAACTGCAAAAAATGGAGCATTCAAACTTGTACCTATTTTCACGCTTGTGACCTATAGGATATTATTGAAAAAGTGAAAAGTTGCATGTCAAAGAAAATTTGAGAAAAGAAAGAAGTCGAAGCACTAGAAATTTTGCAAAGGGCAATGAATAATACAAAAGCATGTCAAATATATACAATCTCCGGATCTCCATGCGTTGGAAAAGCTTAAATTCACTTTTTATCATAAGAGTCGAGCATTACTTAATATTGACTAATAAATTTAGATGGAATTTTTTTGGGAAGAAAATCTTGATGAAGATGAGATTGAAAACGAAAAAATTATTAATAATGTAGAATTTAGTAAAAGGATGAGAAAGAAGTAGAAGAAGAAGAAGAATTCAAGAAAAAAACTGAAAAGTTATGTTTATAGATTGAAAAGTTTAAAGAAATCAAAAAAATCAAGGAAGTGAAAACTCAAAAGCTAGAAGAGTTTGAAAATGCAAGAGATGGAGAAACCAAAGAGAGAACATAAAGAAGCAGAAAAGAATTGAATGGGAAAAAGACAATATAGAAATTGAAAAAGCAATATTCAGAATATAGAAATTCAAGAAAAAGGTCAATTTTCATATAAAGACAAAAATTTGAAAATTTGAAAAATCAAAGTTATGTTTTGGAGTGGAGAATTTTTCAATGATATAGGTTGGATAAACATGAGGGCAGGCCTTGGCGTAACAATAAATTTGCTCTATTATGACTTGGGTGTCATGAGTTCAAAATATGGAAATAGCCTCTCCACACATGGGGTAAGGCTGCATACATCTAACCCTTGCCAAACCCCACAATGGTAGGAACATTGTGCACTGTGATGCCCTTTTTTACATATTGGGGTAGCACAAAACCATTTTTTGATCATGAGGAGATAGAGCATGCAAAGATCAAGGAGTATGAAGACAAAGGGTACACATGTACAAAGGGGAAAGTATTTATTCAAGTGAAGATTCTGCTTTGGAGAACAAAGATGCCCCACAAGCCCTTCACATCAAAATTATGCATTTAAAACTATTGGATCTTTTCCAATAGTTGAGGACCTGTAGGTTTCCAAACCCTATTATATTCTTGTCTTCAAGTTGCTGTTACCATGCTTGATGGAGGAAAAATTGGTCTAATGTGCTTCCTCCAGGGGGTATGTTCTTTGAAATTAATGCAATTTTAGGAAATATTTAGATTAGTTTCATAAATGTTTTAATTAGTACAATTTTCATGAATATGTCTTCTGGAGTTTGGAAAACAATATCTTAGACTAAATATAAATATTTGATAGTTGTGTCTAAAGGGTGTGTGAAGAGTCAAAATGTATCTAAGGAAACCTATAAAGTGAGCTATTTTGAAAGAAGAACAAGTGAAATTGGAGAAAAGGTGGAGGGAGGTGTCTTAGTTGTGTCAAGGGCGTGTGAAGAGTCAAAATGTATCTAAATTAACCTATAAAGTGAGCTATTATTTAGGGAAGAACAAGTGATTTTTTTTTTTTTTTTTTTTTTTGGGGGGGGGGGGGGGGGGTGTGGGCCCTGTGCATCCATATCTGAATAAAATGATATTAGAGCTTTTGGTTAGCCTTAACAATAACCATCTAGCCTGATTCTAGCTATTTGTGACCAGCTTTCTAGAGTGATTAAGAGATCAAGTAAACTATATTGATGATGAAAACTGAGTCTGTTTGATGCTAGGGGAGTGGACCATATCTAGATCCCCAAATATCTTGTGCTAAGTTTTTTTTTGATGAAAATTTTGTGATAAGTTTTAAGTGTACTCAGTTGATGGTTCTGAGCTTGCTCACATCTAACATGCTTGCATGAAAGACATGCATGTCACATAGAGAAAGGAGCCACTTGGTGGAATGGGAATTCGTAAGAGTATTAGAATAGTATATGGTTTGTGGCAGCCATTATTATCCAGCACATTGTTCTCATGAAAATTAATCTACCATCTTCTGGAAGTGAATAAAAGAAACCTTAGATATACTCGTTACTAAATGTAGGCGTTTGCTGTTTGTCAGACAACTGCAGGACTTGTGAATTATGAATGCAGCATTTCATCATGTGTGAATCATAAATATCAGCATATAACCGACATTTTTGTAATGTTGCAGCATAATAAAAGTGCACCTGTAGTTATTTAGAATTTTATTTTATCTCTTTGCACATATGCATGCTTTGGACTTGTACATCTCTTCTCATAGTGAGTGGTTCTCTTGTTTGCAGCCTTTGAAGTGGGAACTGAAGCAGAAACCAGGAATGAGCCCTCCCCGTGGTGGGTTCCAACCAGATGATCCTAACCAGCAGATAGTAGCAGATGACATATTTGATGAATATGGAGGTATAAAAGAATATATATAACACAACGCATATCCAGATCTGTGGCTCAGGCTTTAACATTGCCTTAACTTGATTTACAGGATTTCTGGGTGGTGGAGACATCCCTGCTTTGCTTTCCAACTTCTCAGCAAGCAAATCTAAGCAGCATTCCAAACATAAGAGAAGGCACAAGGACCGATCACCAGTAGGTTATACTGGATCCAAGGGAAATCATGTTAATCATCAACCTGCATCATCTTCTGATTCTGAAATTGACAAGGAAAGCAGGAGGTGGTCAAAGAGCAAACACAAGAAGCGGCAGTATTCAGAATTATCATCACCTTCTGACTCTGAAATTGAAGTTCTGAAAGAAGACAGGAGGAAACTGAAGAGCAAGCATAGGCAGCAACATCATTCAGAGTCTTCTTCTACTGACTCTGAATTTTATGAAGAAAACAGGAGGTGGTCAAAGGGCAAGCATAAGAAGCAGCATAATTTAGAGTATTCAGCACCTTCTTACGCTGAAGTTGAAAAGGAAAGCAGGAGGCATTCAGAGAGAAGGCAAAAGCAGCGACATCATTCAGAGTCTCCATCATCTGACTCCATATTTGACAAGGAAAGCAGGAGACACTCAAAGAGCAGGCAAAAGCAGCGATACCACTCAGAGTCTTGTAACTCCGTATATGACAAGGAAAGCAGGAGGCACTCGAAGAGCAGGCAAAAACAGCGATACCGCTCAGAATCTCCATCTTCTGACTCTGTATTTGACAGGAAAAGCAGGAGGCATTTGAAGAGCAGGCAAAAGCAGCGACGCCACTCGGAATCTCCATCGTCTGACTCCATATTTGACAAGGAAAGCAGGAGGCACTTGAAGAGCAGGTCAAAGCAGCGACATCGTTCAGAGTCTCCATCTTCTGACTCTGTAGTTGACAAGGAAAGCAGGAAGCACTCAAGGAGCAAGCAAAAGCAGCGACATTATTCGGATTCTCTAGATTCTGACTCCAAAATTGACAAGAAAAGGAGGCATTCAAATAGCAAGCAGAAGCAGCAACATTTTTCTGAGTCTCCTTCAGACCCCAGACTTGACAAGGAAAGCAGGTGGCATTCAAATAGCAAGCAACAACAATGACATCATTTGGAGTCTCTATGTTCTAACTCTGAATCTGAGAAGGAAACCAAAAGAGAGCAAGCACAAGAAGCAAAACTTTTCAGATGCAGGTGCTGGCAATAATTCGGACCCAGATTATCTGCGGTAATGAGTAGAAAACCTTTCAGATTGAGGTACTTATGATAGTTTCGAATTGGGTTACTGTTCTCACCAGCACCACACCGACAAACCGATTCAGCATCTCAATCAATTTACTCAGTATCAATATGATGAGTAGGAAATCCAATATTATGTTTTCAGAGAGGATCAGAGGTGAAATGTATTTGCACAGAGAAGTTTTTCTTTCAATTATGTTTGTCAGAGTTTGAATAATTATTGGAGCCAGTCTGCAGTCTGGTGAGTCTTCCAACAATCTATGTTTGCGATCTACTAGACTTCATGCATTTCCAGATCAATATAGATCATATATCCATCAAGAGTTCAAGACTCAGGGACTTGAAGCTGAATGAAAGCGTGCTATTTGTTTCCAAATATGTAAGCCGTCCCAGTAAATTTCCCCTTGTAGTTTCCTCTTGAGAAAAAAAAATCCTCAAGTAGTTTGGCTTGGTGCTTATAGCTGTTCAGGGTGGGCATTGTTAAAACAAAAGATCTAAGCAAAAATCTTCTTTGTTCTCTCTCGCTATTCAATGCTTCAGTTGATCTGGTTCAAATGATTGTTTTTCAAGCTTGAACATGCACTGCCTCGTTTTTTTGTGCATAGCTTCTATGAAGACTTTTCTGTAACTATTGTTTTCCAAGAAAATCATTAGGGGCTCGTTTGGTTTGCGGGAAGCATTTTTTCTTCTAAGAATATGATTCTTGGGAAGAAGATTTCTAGGAAGAGAATACCTGGGAATGTACTTTTGGCATGTTTGGTTAAACATGGAAAAGTGACAGATTTTCAGAGTACTTATGTTTGGTTGACCATCCACTTTTTTAGAAAAGTTATGTGTAATTCCTATTATACCCTTAATAAAAATTAGATCTTTAATGCCTCTTTAATACTGAAGGGTCTTTTGGGGAAAAAATAAAGATGGAGTGATTTCCGCCTCATGGGAAAGTAATTTTTTCATGTTTCTCATGGAAAAAACTTTTCCATAAAATGTGAGAATCATATTTCCATGGAAATACAACTTTCTCATCTCTCTTCTTTGAAAACTCCAACCAAATAAGAGGCATCTCATTACTTTTTCGTTGACTACACTTTCCCTCCTTTTTCCACGAACCAAACGAGCCTTAGGGAGCTAAGGCTTTGAATATCAGTGATCTTTTTAGGTAGAGGGTCTCCAAGAAAAAGAAAAAAAAATCATCCTCCATTAACAATGAACAGGAAATATTTTGTTAATTTTTACATGATTTACGTTTTTAATTATCTATATGGACGGAAAGAAACCAAGATAGCCAGGTTATAAACTGTGCATACGCACGCCTCTGCGCACATACATATACACGCACGTTCATAAACCAAGATGACCAGCCTTTGTTTTTTATAAAAGGTGCAGTCCCCAGAGACATAAACATAATACTTTTCCTTTTTCTCTTTCCTTTCATGTGGGTTTTTTTTATTTTTGGTAACAAATGGAGCTGAAAGCTTGTATTAAAAAGCAAAACAGTTCACTTCGGTTCAAACGGTCTTAGATTCCTGCACCCTATAGATTAAAGCAAACAAACAGATTGAACTATAGTTTCATAAGACCTATTTAAACCAGCTGAAACACCAGAGCTAGAGAATGGACTTAAGTATGAAACATATGTAGAAGGGCAATCCATCATAACAGCATATCTTCAGAATATCTTGAGTATGAAACACCAGAGATAGTAGAAAAGCATAAATATCTTCAGACTATGGATACACTTCATGCGGTACGTAGGCTTGTAGCACTGCGCCTTTTGAACTTCCATCCATGTTCACATTTCGGGTCTAATACGTGCTTGACTCCGAGACTCTACTATAATGGAACATGTTGGAAAAATTTCTAACTAGTTGAGTTGATAAAATCATCAATTATCAATATTATTCACTTGCATTCCATCATGCCCTCCTTAAATTTTGGCCAGGAAGGCTTTGTGTGATCTAGTTCTCCAAAATTCCAGGTATGATTTAAAATAATTATTCATGTTGATCGTAACTTAATTTTTTCTATACAAATTACTGATTAATACACTACATTTGTTATCAGTTTTGATTTGGGTTATTGTAAAATCACCATTCAGTAATAACTTCACGGGCTAATAAATAGCCTACGAAGAATGGCCCAGACCATTCTAGTCTTTTGAGAGCTCCCACCCCTTGATTTTCCTCGAGATTAACTCTAATGGCAGTATTGCTGACGACAGAGATAGAAGTGGAATGGGCTTTGTGATCAGGAATCATGAGTTTAGGCTTATTGCAGCCGGGGGATGGTGCATCTTCGATGAGTCAGACAGTAGTCGAAGTTGAGAGCTGCATGAGAGGGCATTATCTTTGACAAATTGGTCCCAAGGGCGATCTATATTCAGCTTGAGGGCGATGTAGCCATGGAGATTGTCTAAATTCAGGATTGACTAAATTTAGGAGAGTGCTGACAATCACAGATATTCGGATAGGCATTCGTTTTTGTGGGATATATGTTAGACTGTGGGTGGGCTTGCGATTTTTTCAGACTATATATATCTATTGAAAGGCGAACAGACGATCCACTAAGGATTTCGTTGGGAGGGCACAAAGTCTGCTGTCTTGCCTCTTGGTCGACTTTTGCTTTTTTAACTCTTACGAGTACACTTATATGCATACAGTGTGAGACGCCGTGTCGCCGTTGTATAAAAATTAAAATAATAAAAAAAAATTGGCCCGGACCCGACAAGACCAGACTCGAGCCGAAGAAAGGGTAGGTTAAAAATTATAAACACCGAAGAGAAAAACCCTACCAAAGCCCAACCACCGCCCATAATGCCTCCGGGCACCAAAACATCGGATTCGTCCATTCGGATTCCTTTATTTAAACTCCGCGTCGGCAGGAAACCCTTGTCCCGCTTCTCTCATCATTTTGCCTCGATTCTGTCGTTCGCGAGGAGGAGCGATGTCTAGGGTTTTTGGAGGTTGCCGGGCTCTGATGGGGGCGGCCAGGGCCGGGACGAAGGCGGCGGCCGCCCCTTCGGCGGGCACGTCGGCGGCGAAGCCCAGGAACACCACGGGCATCCTGAAGCCGCTGCCTGTCTCCCCGGCCATGAGGAAGTTCGTCGGCGCCCCGGAGATCTCCCGTGCCGAGGCCGTCAAGAAGATATGGGATCACATCAAGCTCAACCAGCTCCAGGTACTCTACTCCGCTTCCCTCTCTCTCGTCCTTTTCCCTCCTTTGTTAGGGTTTTTATCCAACATCTTTCTTGCTGTTTTATTTCTTATTTCTTGATTCTGGCCTTGCATCCTAGGCAATATGTTTGTGAACTAAAATCGCTAAAATGCCGTGCTTTTTGTACTGTTTGGAAGATCTAATCAGGTCATACGTTGTCACGTTTCTTGGTACACTATGAACAGAGTGGCGGATGACATCAAAAAGTCATATTGAAATTGTGGACATGATTCTATTTTTAGCTGTCTTTTTTCTATTTTTAGTTTGCTTGATTGTGTATGACTTGATTGATTTGGGTTACCAAATTTCTGGGTGACCATCGGATGCTAGTTTCTCCTATATGTTAGCGATTTAACTTTGAAGAAGAAAAAGAATACGAGAGAGAGAGAGAGAGAGAGAGAGAGAGAGAGAATGCAAAATAACCTGAGTTTCAGTATGTCAATGAAACTTAAAGATTTCATCTTTTGAAGCTTCATATTGTTAATGGAGGTGAAATTGCGTGAGAAGAACATAGCAAGATTTAATTCGTTCATAAGGTGATGTGTGATGGGTGAGGTCTTCGGCCTGTGTCATTCTGAGCTTTTCTATGAGATATGTGGACATCTTTTTAGATATTAGGACCATCTCGCTCATTGGAATCTTAAAGTGGAGGTTTTTGTGGTATCCTGAGGACAAGAGACCTTGACCAACCTGTTGTTTCTAACATCCACCTCTGCTTTAGTGCCAACTTTAAATTCTTGTCATGGTGGCAAATATTGGTGGGGAAAAGGGGATTTGATAGATGGATGATCAGGTAGCATTGGGAACAGATCAGATATTGGTAAATACATTGCATCCATTTTATTCAGAAAATATGAATACTGATACAAATAATGATTAGATGAATTATGTTACATTGATATTTGAACCTTGTGTGAAGGGTGCTATTTCACTTTGTGTGTTATTAACTAAATTCAAGTATACAAGCATCCCAACTTTCTTTCATTAAAATGGATAAATGGCTGTACAAAGAACAAAAACAAATATTATCACCCACTTAATTACATGATTCTTTTATAGTATTCTAGTAACTTGGTTAAAGTTACCTCAAGGTTAACTTGTCAGTTTGTTAACACATTTAAGTTTTATCTTGATAATAATACCAGTAAGATCGAGGTTCACTATTTTGATATCGGATTCTGTACCAGTACCATCATGTTATTGTGTCCGTATGCTCAGAATGGGAGTCGGTGTGGCATATCGATATTCGGTACACCTCCTGTGCTACATACCGATTCCATACTGATATGGTACGGTATGGTCAATATACATCGGTAACAAGCGGTATGGCAACTCATGAGTACGATTTTAGCTAGTGATGTTTTAGAAAAGGGAATTAGTTTTTTGCATTCATCAGGTGAAGTATGGTTTTATATATTAATTTCACAATGTAGTTTTCCCAGTCTCACCTATCTGACACTACAGAGAATAATTACTTCTTGAAGATTGACTATTTATAGTTAGCTTTTCAAAAGATGAGACAAGGAAAGATTCATAAAAAAGACTAAACTGTATCACTTTGCAACTTAGGAGGAATTTTAAGTGAAACAAGCTTCCTCTTTAGGAAAACGAATGAGAGTTTTGTTTTCCACGTGCATAGAGATGTGTATTGCAAATTTGTAATTAGATTTGGGGCATAAATTGATATTCAGTTGTCATTAGGCCCCTATATGTGATTTTACCATTTTGTCCATCTGATTTCCATTTCTATACCATCTTAGGATGAACCATACCCGTTGTTCTTATTTTATTTTCCACTTGTACTCTTCACCTCTTTTGTCGATGTAATTCTTTTAAACATTGGTAGACTGCATGTTTTTGGTATGAGTTACTTCTTTTAATGTCCACATTTTGCTTGTCTGGTATGTTGTTTGGTTGAGGAGTTTGTGCTTGCAGATATAATGGATTGTATATCTAGAATTTCTTACTATTTTTTTTTGTTTCTGAAGAAAATGGCTATATTCAAGGTTCAACAAGCTGATACCAAAGGGCATATCGGCTAACAATCGATTCAACATGGCATGGGATTGCATCGTGCTATTCCAGGGTGTGTCGAAACAGGGAGAGCCAAAGAGGGACGAGAGAGAGAGGAAAAGATAGAGAGAGGGAGGGAGAGGGAGGGAGGGAGAGAAAACCCTCACTATAACCTGAATCATATGAAACCAAGGTCGGAGATGGGGAGAGGGAGGAGAGGAGAGAGAGGGAGAGAAAGATTGAGAGACAGACGGAGATGGAGAGAAACTCACTAGTCGAGTGGGTGGAGGAGACGTCAATGTGAGGAAGGTCGTTGCTGATGTCGGCCAGCTGCGGACTAAGAGGGGGGGAGAGAGATAGAGCTCCAAAGGCTCTCGAAGCATCGATTGTTGAATCACGAGTGGGGTTGGGGGAAGGGTTATTAATAATAACAACACTGTGAACTGAACCATTGAAGAAAACCTGCGAACCACGTGGGGGGTGTCGATCGTCCAAGCCTTGAATCAAAGGCAGTCTTGTGAACGGCATGGGGAAAGGGGCCTAACACCTATGAACCGAACCGACCTTGTGAACCGTTCTGACTTACTGTCAGTTCGGTTCAATACGGGCTGAACTGTCCGGTTGGGATGGCAATCCATGATTATATCTACTACTCATATATTACTTATATTTATACTTTCATACACTTGCACTTTGCATTTTGTCTTGACTCAATCATCATAATTGTTTTAGAATTGTCAAATTTATATTCTATATATAAGTAGTTGTTTTTGGCAGTCTTTTAGGAATAAATCTGAAGTTTTGCTTTGGTTTGGGTTGTCATTTTTATCTATATTGATTCATCAATTTGTGTCATTGCATGTTTCCTCCTCTTTTTCGTTATGGAATAAAATGAGTATGAGGTTAGTGCTCTTTTTTAGAGCTGAATATTGTGAAATGAATTTCATAGAATGTTGAGAATAGAATCAATTAATTTTTAAGGAGAATATAATGAGATGATATGATCGTATGCTATAAAATTAAGAGGATGCAATTGAATGAGGTATGCAATTTTTTTTGTGAATAGGAAATGTGGACCTGACCAAAATTTGGTTGTGAACTATGGACTTATACTGATAAAGCTTGAGCTAATCAGACTTTTAAATCTCAACTTAAATAAATGGTGTTAGGTTTGTTGGTTGTGATAATCTGCAGATATGACATGGTATGATGTTTAACAGCTGTAACAACAATTGTCATATAGATTATTTTGCAATACGATATTCTTTCACTTTTTTCTTTTTTTCTGAACTTCTTTGCTAAAACTTCATAATGCGTGTTGATGAAGATTTGACATAATCCATGACTTATTTTATTTGTTATGCTTCTGGTTTCTTACATTAGGTTAGCATGTTTGTAAGCACATGATTGGCTTTTCAATTTTGTAAAAATTATTGAAAGCAACAGTCCTTGGCCTTGATGGAAGTCAAATTTGGGGTATGTGTGGCATTGTTTTTTTTATAGACTTATTCTCAAGCAGCACTTCATGCATCCCATATATTAGAAGAACCTATTCATAAATTTCTTTCCTAATTTGATTAGAAACCACAGTGAAGTTATTCAAGTTGGAGTGGGTGTGGGAGTGAAACAGGTTGGGAGAAGAAGAATGCAGAAATTTGAGCCTGGAAATGCTTTATTAATGTCTTAAGGAACCTGCATGCCTAGACAGATCATGCATGTGCCTCATATTTGAATATTGAAGGTGAGGTAGATGTATGAACTAGTATTGATTATTGAATGTTGCTTGGTGCGTCCTGCTGACTTACTAGATTTTATTAGATATGTGATATGATTATTATTTAAATGCCTCCTTATATTTATTTTTTAAAATTTTGTAATCTAATGGCTGCTTCGACTCCTGGACACCCTTGGGGGCGCTACATGGCTGCTTGCCGCTTGTTTACTGCTTACAATCTTTAAGCACGCTACCTTTGGAGTAGTGAGATTCCGGAGAGATTTTGAAGTTGGTGCAGCACCCTGCATGGACCCTGCATGGCACCTTAGATTGAAAACTTGGCCAGTAGGAATGGATTCAAGGGGTGAGCATTAATTCGTGGAAAGCTAATAGTGATGAATGGGACCACTAGTATTTGGTCGTCTGGGTTGGAGGCTTTGGCTTTTTCCCCTGAAATAAATTGGTTATATCTGGTCTGAAGCACTTATGTAGTATGTGTTCAATATGATTTGAATTAAATACTTTTAATTAATCATGCATTAATCAGATGCATTTTTCAATTGCAGAACCCAACTAACAAAAGGGAGATTCACTGTGATGAGAAACTGAAGATCATATTTGATGGGAGAGACAAAGTGGGGATGTTGGAGATTGCAAAATTGATTGCCCCCCATTTTCTGAAATCTAGCTGAACTATCAGAAACAATGTGTAGTTGTTCTTTTGTGATCTATGTCCAGGCCGTTCCAACAGTCAATGCGGTCTTATAAAATTTGGACTTCTTGTAACCAGGATTTAGTTGAATTCACTACCATTTATGTACAAATTTGGCATCTTATGTGTGTCTTTTCTCTGTCTAAATATTATGATTCCAACTTTGGTTTATATTGCTATACTTGCACAGCAAATTTCTTTGGATGGTGTATCATGTTGCACCACCTAGCTTAGATCGTCACCGTTGCACTCTACACTTGGAGGGGAAATGGTGGATGGTAAACAGGGTGTCAGCATGGAACAACCAAACCAAGCATTGGGATTTTACAGGCGAATCAGGAAAGCTGTCTGATGGCTTCATGCCAGAATAGTCAGGTGAACCGCCTGAGATGGAGTTTCTTGAGAAAAAAGATACAGCATTGTCTGCATTTTTAGTTATATACATGCATTAGATTGGATTTTGTGATGAAAATTCTGTCAGTAGCTCTAAGCTATCAATTTTGACAAGTGCTTATCTTTTTTGTCAGCCATTGGTAGAGTTTTGGGGAGCTGTTTCCAACTTGTATAGTTATATTCACAAGCTTCTGTGCGTGTTACCAGCCCCAAAGGTACTACAGGTTTTGAAATGTCTCCATGATAATGATACTATTAGGGCTTATATTTTTGTGGTCTCAAGAGCTTTTCTACTCTATATGCATGTATACGTGTATTTATAGAGGATAAGCGATGATCCTCTTGAGATGGAGAGAAAAATGTATCTATTCCTTTTGAGTCCAAAATCAAAAATGTCTATAAACCAAATATTGCATGTTATGGAAGTCTCTAACCTAACATTATAAAGATAAAAAAATGGATGGTTTTCATATTGTTAAAGCACTAAAATAAATGATAGAGGAGATCCTATCTTATTGATCATAATCAGATTGAAAATCAAAAAGAATTTAATGCTTAGATCATAATAAAATATGGTCTCGTATAATTTTAATCTTTTATTTTGGAATTAGTTTGATGTATATGTTAGAGGCTATCAATATATGTGATTTTGGTTCCTTGGCATTTTTAATAGTATAGGTTATAATCAACAATTTAGTATGGATGCTTTATTATTAATTTTGTACACAAGTAGATAGCTGCTCCTTATGTGCAAAGCAAGTCCATATCTCTCTATATACGATGTCTAATATGCTCTCAATAGGATAACTAAGATAGTCTTTCGGTCTTTCCCGTCAATGATAATCCAACCAACTTCTAAATTCAAGATGCAACATGATTTGTATTATTGAAAAAAAAATCTAGAAACCAGCCTTCATATATTTTCAGGGGTTCTTAACCTAATTATCAAGTAGATATCGAAATGGATGATTTTAATAAGAGGATACTATATTTTACAATGTTCTAGTCATCAAAATCTAGTGAATTTAAATCTACCAATCTTTTATCATAGATTGTAAAGTGGATTTCAAATTTATATGCTATGTCATATATTTTAATGTATTAATATAATTGATATTATTCAGTTTTGCCCCATCTTGATGTATATATTAGAGACTATTAAAATATATATTATGGTTTTACATACTTTTTATACTGTATTATCATGTTTAATAGTTTGGATCTTCGATTTGAATGATCTATCATTGATTTTGAAAGTAAAATTACCATTTAAGCTATCCTCTTGAGAGTCTCTTAACTCTCTCTCTCTACACACAGACATACATACATGGATTTATATGTTTTGTATACACACACTCACACACACATATATATATATATATATATATACACACACATACGCATATATGTACATATATAAATATAAACTCTTACACATATTTGTATATTTATATCTGATAGGAGGCAAAATGGATCGTCCTACTCCAGCATGAAGTTGCCTAATTTCGGCTGAGCAGACCTTAGAGCCAGGCCGATCTCAGCCCGCCAAAAGCTGAGCCGACCTCAGCTAGAGGTCAAGTAGACCTCGGCCCCGCCAAGAGCCAGGCAAACTTTGGCTCTGCCAAAGGCCGAGTCGACCTCAAGAGGGAGGTTGAGCCAACCTCGGCCCTATCTACCTTGATCCCATCGAAGATCCCACCGAGCGGCCAGATCGTGCCACATGGCAGATCCAGAAGTTGGTGTTAAAGGCCGGTTATTATGACAGCTGCCTTGGGAGGCAAGACATTGATGACTTGCCCCTCGCATACCACCAGGTAATGCTTCGAAGTGAGTGTGCACACGACGCATTTAAGAGCTCCCTCGACCACTTCCGTTTGGAATGACATGGCGGACCCTCAAAATAGATCCGGAAAGATATCTTTCGAATTCTCTGCTCGCAGGATGGATCTCCGTGCTGTATGCCGCCTCCAATTGATAGCCAGTTGATCACGAATCAACTCGAAATTTCAGGTAACGGCTGAGACCCTTACCCTATAAAAAGGACGTAGGGAAAGGCCCTCGGTAAGCCAAGATAAGCTATTTTGAGCTACAAGAGGCCATCGAAGGCGTTCAGAAACTCTCCAAAAAGCTCGGCTAACTTAGCCATCGAAGGACCTTCGCCGGAATTCGATGGCCTTCGCCGGAATTTCCGACTAAGGCTTTGTGCAGGTACCCCGGAGCGTAGGAGGTGGCCTTCTTTCTCCATCCCGATCGGTGTCTCCTCGGCTTCTTCCGACATGGTCACCCTCAGGCCAAATTTCAACCACAACAATATCTATGCATGTATCTATATATTATGTGTTTATGCATATTTAACGATAAAATAGAAGAAACAAAAATAGAAGAAACAAACAGAACTTATAAAGTAAAATATAAAAAAAATTATTTCATCCATTCCCATAAATGATCAAAAGATTAAAATACAAATATATAATAAGTCCACATAGATAATTATCATAGAAATGATACACACTTTGTATGCACAACAATTTATCAATACTCCACTTCATTTGACTTTTCTTGGAACTTAAGTGTTACGATACTTAGTGAAACTTTATAAGATATATTTTCATAGTTTTCTTGAAATATTTTAACATGACAAAAATTCATCCTACAAATTATAGTGATTTTGCATGTCTATAGCACTCATGCTGTTCTATATAACCAAATATATAGACTGCTTTTGCTAAGTAACTAAAAACTTATCCATTTTTTTATTTTATATATATTAGCTTTGGTCTTTCAAGAGCATAATCTGTAGATTCCATATATGCTAATAGAAACTTTGGACCATCCATCATTGGTTCAACAATTTCTTGTAATAACATTTAAGAAAAAATAAGGATTAAATGTTTAGTTAGAGTGTTGTAAGCGAAAGGCTATCCAACCAATGTTTTATGAAAGAAGTCCATGAAAAAAAAATATTTTTATTATTTAAAAATAGTTTAAATATATTAATAAAAAATTAACAATAATATATTTTTTGTGTGCATCATCGTATGTGTTAAACATTAGTCAAAATCTAAAACATAAAGAGGTAGTTTTTGCCTTCCTTTACGAAGCACATAGAGGTGCTAGCATTTAACATTAAGGGTTTGTTCTTTAAGAGTTATAAAACTTATCTAGAAATTTGTATTTTTTTGCATAAGTATTTTTAAGGTAACATTTAGACGGAAAATAGTTTATGCATGCTCTTTTATGTATTAGAAAGGGGCTCCAGAAGTTATTATCCATGTTTTTTTATATTACTACTTTTCTAGGTAAGTTGCTATGATTCATCTATATTTTCTATAATATCCTATATATATTTATAATAATAAATATATAATATAAAATAATATAAATATTAGGATGAAGAGTATTTAGGAATAAAAAAAGTATTTTAAAGACTGATGGAAAAATGACTTTTCCATCTTCTAGATGGGTAAGAATTTCTTTTTATTTTATAAATAAATATTACTCAAGAAAAAATAACTTATCCATCTAGAAAAGCACGTGAATATAGATAAGTTGGTCACCAATTTTACTATAATATTTACCCGCCAAAAACCTACCCTAATTGGCTCCAATAGCCGCATTTGTCTCTTTCTATGCTATAAGATCAAGATCAAATATCTCTTTTGCAATGGAAAGGATGTGCAAAGACTTCTATCAGTAATTAATATTCACTTTTTCAAAATAATAATGAAAGAATCACAAATCACAAAGGACGATCTAGTGGATGAACGGTGTATGATTGAAAATTTCCTGTACGCAGCGCGCCACCAAAGCGTATCAGCGTTGCCGCCTTGCTGCCACGAGCGACGCACGCGACGGGGCGGTATTCTCACCGCACACCCTCGTCTCACCCTCGCCCCCGGGTTTACGACTCTCTTTGCCCTCTCTCTCTCTCTAGCGCGCCGCGCGATCCCTCTTCGCCCCGATCGGAGGGCTTGCTCCGATCATGGTGGGTCCCGACGACGACGAAGACGAAGTGCTCGCCCACTTCCTTGAATCCGAGATCCTTTCCGGCGTCCCCGACCAGGTCCGTCCCGGTCTTCTCTCCACCTCCTCGCGATTACAGGGTTTGGATTAGGGTTAGGGTTTCTTTATGATTATGGAATTGATGGATGGATGGATCTCAGCAGGAGGAGACAGCAGCGGGGAGGCCGTCGAAGAGGACGCGGATCGAGGGGGAGAGCTCGCTGCAGGGTGGCCGAAGCAGGCCTCCGCTGCCCAGGCCGATCGAGAGCGGCGTCTTCGGCAGGATACCGCCCGAGCTTTTCCACCACGTCTTCAAGTTTCTCTCTTCCGAGGTAGGTGCTTATTAGAAAGAAATTCCCAGTTTGAGCGGAATTTTGGACGGGGGTTTGGTTTTATCTAATGATGGGGTTTGGGTGCGATGGCAGGATCTCATCGCGTGTTCTATGGTCTGTAAGTTCATGAACTTTGCGGCGTCCGATGAGAGCCTCTGGCGCCGCCTGTGAGCAAAAAACTCCTCCCTTTTATGCTCAAGCGTTCTTATTTGAAGAAGAAAAGGGAAAAACAATCTTTTTTGTTTAATTATTTATTTTCAATTGCAGGTATTGCATGCGATGGGGACTGGCTCCTCCTAATGGGAAGTTGCGAGCATGTGCTTGGAAGAAGCTTTATATCCAGGTTTGCTGTTCAGATATCCCTGTATGCAAGAATGGATTTTGTATTGTTTGCTAGAATATAGTCTACATGATCAAATAATTTCTGGTATGAAGCAGAGTTACTTTGTTTCAAGGCATTAGGGTACTTGGTGGAACTTATAATCTTCCGACTTTTTAATAATTCTGTAGGAATATTTTATTGATGCCAGCTCCCATTTTACTTTAGTGTCAGATGTTCTTATACATTCACAAATGAAGGCATTAAATTCTAAGTTATGGGTGTGACATGGCATTGCTATCTCTTTGAGATACATGATGGAGCCTATGGTATGTAAAGTCCTTTTCTTTTATAGTTTTGTCCTTAAAGGAAAAATCTGTCATTCTAGTGCAAATCTTATAGGGACTAAGAAGCAGCTTTACCGTAAACAGTGGAGACCTAGCAGAATAAAATAATAATGTAGGTTGCAAGGGAGGAAGGAGGAAGTTTAGGGAGAAAAATTGAGGAAGAGGGAAAGAAATCAGTAAACTTGAAAACCATCCTAGGTATGTGCTTAGTGTTACTTTAAGAAATCAATAAACTTGAAAAACCATTGAGGAATAATTATTTTCATGTGCAAGAAGTGCTTCAGATGTTCGGTGTATGAGAACTAGATGTTGGAAAAACACTTTATTGGGTGCAATCAGGTTTTTCTCGGGCCTTATCTCGAGCTGATTTAATTTTAGTTCAGATTTGGTGAAAGATATCAAAGAACATTGAGTCCATGATCCTTAAATTTTGGTTGATCAAGATGATGTTGGAGCCCTAGCAATTTTTGGCTATGATAAAGTTGGATACGTGAATGTTGGTTGCTTTGGATGATTGACACAAGGGCTTGAGCTCCCCTACTGATGCTCTGTGCTATGTTAGGATTGCTGGTTCTTAAGATGCCATAGTATATCAAACTTATGTTGCAACAACACAAAATATAGATAAATTAGAAAATAGATTGCATCTGTAATATCTAAGTGGACCACTGCACCAATGATAAAATGAAATCAAGAAGGTTAAATGCAAGACGAGATTGCTTTTGGAATGATTTTTTATACCCTTTGGTTATATAGTGGATCATTTGATGACTCGCAAAGCATCATTGTGTACTACACACCACCATTTAGTCTTGTAACAAAGGATGTATGAGAAATAAATAGACTACATAAGCTTGTTTTATAAAGATCTGACTTTGAAATATAAAGAAAAAGTGATTTTTCCCCCATGTACTCCATGATGGTTGTTAGAGGATCTTTTCTTCACTTCTTTTTTTACAATACATAGAAGCTTGGGGTCGAGATCTACCAGACTGGTATCAGAGCTCGTATTAACTGGTGACTGGTTTAGTACGGTATCAGTATGTACCTACCAAGTCAGGGCATATTGGATCATGAGGAGGGAGAGGGAAGAGAAGGAAAAAGAGAGAGAGGAGGGAGGGGGGGGGGGGGAGAGAGAGAGAGGGAAAGAGGCTTACCTCGAGGGTGGTTGATGCCGTTGTGGCACCGAAAAGGGGGGAGATCAAGCGAGTGTTCGGTGGAGAGGGGAGGGGGAAGAGGTGGAGGCTTACCTCATAGGCGGTCGATGGTGTCGCAACATTTGAAGAGGTGGGGAGAGAGAGAGAGAGTGAGCGAGCATTTGATGGAGAGAGGGAGGGGGCGGCTTACCTCGAGAGCGGCCGACAACATCATGATATTGAAGAGAGAGGAAAGAGAGTGATCAAGCGAGCATCCAACGAGGAGAGAGCAAACAAGAACACTCTTAAAAGATCTCAAACAATCGAACCATCGAACTAAGAGGGTGGTTATAAACTGAATCGGCCTGATTAATTGAACTGTCCTGATTTGCTGTCGAGTTGGTTTGGTATTGACCGAACCACCAGGTTCAAGTCGGTTTGGCGAAGACTACTTGGGGTGACTCAAATTTTGAAAATCTAGTAGATATAGGGACAACATCATCGTAAGTATAGTGAAAGCATATACTCTGAAGTGAATTTTAATGATCTTGTCGGCAAAGTGAAGAAGGCAAAGGAGAAAACTATTTACGTTTGTTCTCTACTAATTCTTGAGAGGAAAAAAATTGTTAGGCAACATAAAAATCCATCAGTCTAGGTCCTTTATCCACTAGAATATCTGCTTATATAAGAGTGCTCCCTTCAACAAACTGTGTTAAGTATGTTGCTGGTCCAAATTCAGGATGCCCCATGGATATCATAGTCGAGCATCTAAAGACCTCTAAAACTAAATTGCATTAAATAATCAATCAAACATAACTTCTTTTTTTGTTTCTCTTTAGATAGACCAAATTAATTCTAGGAACTATAAGCTCAAGTTTTGCAACCAAAGACTGGGATCCCTTCAACCTTTCAGCACAGAGGTAGATCCTTTTAAACTTAACGCTTATATGGATTGACTACTTGGAAATGACAGTTAATTGTTAAAGCCCCTACCATACTCAAACAAGTAATGTCTTGCCTAATCATGTGATAGGACTAGGGGCACTAAGTCAGCGAGGTGCTTTCATTAGTTGCCCAAAAATGCATTAACTCTTTTTTTTTTCCTTTTGGATTCATGTAAAATATCATATTCTCATCAAGTTCAACTATGCTTATGAGGTGGAAAAGCCTACTTCTACATTTGCTTTTCAAAATGAAATTCCCACACTTGTAATAGCAAAAATTCCACACACACTGTAAAAAGAATGTAAGAGATTTATGAACTTGTCTATTTTGCTTAGTTATGATGAAGATGGAGGATTGTCTGGTCAAATATATTCAATTTTATTATACAATCTAGTAATGGATAAGTCAATTGTGGAAGATATTATTAGAGTATCAATGGAAACATTTGTTTTCTGTTATTATAAATCACTGCATTCACTAAACAGCACTGCTGATCTTTTTACCTTCTTTTTTTTTGGCCAGCGTGATAAAGAGGATATGGTTGAATTTGTGAGAAACACTCCGGCAGAGTTTAAGGAGTACTATATACAAATGCAGGCAGCAAAGAGAAGTCAAGCACCTCTTCTGTCACAAGTAAAAATACACTAACTGTTATTTATGTTTTTTTCATGTTTCAGAGATCTCATTGTTATTTTGCTTGTGAATACGAATATTAATCTATGGCTTTGTACCTCTCTCCAACTGGTTTGGTCCAGTTATAGAGATTGCCATCCCGTCGTTAGAGGTTGGGTTTAATTAAAAGAACTAATTGTAGCCTTGAAATTGTGAAGGTCAATGATGATCAAGTAATACTTGATAGAACGGTGGCTGATCAAGTGTCTATTTGGAAAAGCAGCAGAGGCTTAACTGATGAAGCAGTGGCAGGCCATGCATGTTCGGGAAACACATGCTTGTACTCCCAAATCGGAGATGCTTTTATTTGTGAGAAGACTGGTCGTGTGCATGGTAGGTCACTCCCCTCTATGACATCACTAAAGAATGACGTCCATGGCTAAATTTGGTTTTGTTTTTTGTTTTTTTTTGCATCTGCAGTTTGTGATGATCCTTGCAGAGAAGCTGTCCTTGATCAATCTAGTGGGCTTCTGGTCTGCACCATTTCTGGTCATTGTTTTGATAGATGGCTCTCTCCTGATGAGGAAGCAGATCCTTCAGACATTGTAAGTTGGGAACATATCATACTTTTTCATACACATGTATGTATGTATGTATAAATACATGTATGAATGTGTGTGTATATAATACTTTTGATAAAATTTTGTAGTCCTCCTGAACGATAAGTCAGTAATTACCCATATTTATGTTACAAAAATCAGATCTGCATGGTGGATAGGGACACTTTAAGCACGATCTAATGACTTTAGACTTCTCAACCAATGTTTAACTAATCTAGGTCTTCAATACATGGACCGTGCTTAGAAAGCTTGTTAAGATAGTCTGACAACACCTCACTAGTTGCTTGTCCCCTTTTACTCTTTTTATGTAAAATGGGATACCTCGAAAATTGTATTTCAATAACCCTCCTGGCCTACTCTTTTACGCTAGGAATTTTTTCTTTTTTTAAACCTCGACCTATCTAACTTATGCGTGGTACCTTTATTCTTTGAATTGGACCTTCCTCTTCAAGTATCATGAATGTTAAGACATCTAAATATTTACCAACATGTCCCTTACACATAATTTTAAAGTTTTTATATCTGATGTTAGTCTCGAAAACTAATTGATTCTAAGTGATGAAAAATGATGAAAGTAATGTGCATGTATATATGCGCACATTTGGACTTGGAAGTTGCGCCATGTGCTATCTTTTGTAGTGGCACAATATCATTTTGTCACTAACACTCCAACCTGCAGCATCCTATTACTATTGAGTGAGATCTATGTAGCAGGACCCAAATTGCTTTGCAACTGGTTTGTCTAGTGAGTCTAAAACTGCAAAGAGACCATGTCTCGTGATTCCATCTTGAGTTATTTTAATCTAATATATTTCAACCAACAAACAAATTCAATATTCTTTTTTTGAACAGCTTGCTGTATTAGGTCTTATAGGAATTAAAACCCTATCCTCCAAACTTACTAGCTGATGGTATGGTACTTAATATGTGGAAAAGGTGAAAAGTCTATAAAGCCAACAACATGTCGCTGGGTCAAGGCTTACTAGCTTTCATTCTCTCTAAAGTCCAATCTTATCATATAATTGCTCTTTGCTGACCTTCAGTTTCTTCAAATTTCAGGAGCAGCAACTAGGTGGTGTTACAGATGAAGCAGAGCCTTTTATGGGATCTGGACGTTTTGGTACGAGTTCAACTCTCTTTTTTTTTATTATATATACATACATACATATATATATATATATATATATATATATATATATATATATATATATATAGCTTAAAATCTTAATAATGACTAGTTGAGCTGCATAGCGTTTTGTGGCAAAAGCAAAGCACAGTTTTTTCTTCTAATGCTTCATAAAAAAATATAACGATCTGTGGGCATTCATGTCTCATGTTTTTTTTTTCTTTTGGGTCTTTTTTGACAGCACGAGCCTATTTGTTGGGTTACAACTGTGCTGATGAGAAGGAACTTGAAAAGGCATTAAGGTTTTGCTGAAATATTATGAATCCCTGCTTTCCTGATCATTGCAGCAATCAATTTTTATGACGAGGTTGCAAAGTGAGATAAAAGCATAGAATATCATTGTGACAGGACCATCCAGTATATAGCAAATTTATGAGTCCATTTAAGCTAAGCCTCTCTTCCAAAGTGTTTCTTCAAATCAGCGGCTTGATGATAATTGCTGTTACCAGGTGGGATGATTGCATAGAATGCCTTGTAGAATCCTCAAGCATCAGTCGTTAAAGCATGAAAGATAGCACTTGTTTTCATTATCTAATATTATTTGCATGTGCATACTGCTAGTTTTTAGTTAATCTTAACTGCAGAAGCACTGGGGCCTTGTTATGTAAATATTTTTAGGATCAATTATAGTACCATCGGCATATCTGTCAAAAATTAAGCATACCTAATGCAAGCAGGTTTCTTCGGTGGTAATCTGACCTAATCTATTCTGAAGCGAGAAATTACACTGGTGCAGTGTACTAACAGAAATCTCAACTAATGCTTAGCTAGGCTTCTTCCTAGTTGAATGATGAACTAGATATTTTTCGCGGGGCTGGCTCTCCGGTCTAAAGAGGCGTAGTTGATGACTTGAAAGTGCCTTTGGAACCACCAAGGTGGTAGCACGGTTGGAATGGGGCTAAGATTCCACTGGAGTGGCGCAGGTTCGAAACGCGCGGGTGTCGATTAAATGTGGAAACTGGATGCCCTTTGTCTGGTTTGTCCGGTGAAGTCGTCATCTGGTCTGCCGGTACTTAGGTGGTGCTGGTATGACGTATTCACACATGGAAGGAGCTGCCATGGTGTGGCTTTCCTGTGAGTGGGGAGGATATGGATAAAACTTGTCTATCCGTATCGAATATTCTCCAGTGGGAAGAGGGCTCAGTGGGAGTTGCTCGCGGGTGAGTAGTGCCTTTGGAAGTTCTCAAGCTTGTTGTCCGTATCATAAGGTTAGCCAGATGAAAAACACCTAATCTTGCTGCAATTCCTTTAATAACTTATGTTTGCCGTATGTACTAACATTACAGGCGACATCTATGGACTTATCGGACTCATGCAAATCGATTGTCCGAGGAGGGTTTTCAAGAATTTTTGATTTGATTTTCCTGTGAGTTATATAAGCTTTGAGTCGGATGAGAAATATGAATGTAATTTGGAAGGGTATTTATCTAAATTCTAATATCTAGCAGGATATGTATGTAATTTTATTTTTCTATATCAACATATACAGTGGTTCCCTGACCAATTTAGTGCGTAGGGAGAGATCTAGGAACAAAAGATGTTGGAGTTAAATTCTAAGTTCTTGATCATAAATTAAAAAAAAGCTGCATTCTCATGTTTCCCTTTTTCCATGAGACCATCAGAACAGAATAATAAAGCAGCGCAAAAGACCAAATCAAAGAAATTCGGGATAACTCTGTAATAAATAACTCAAACAGAGTTGTTAATCAATCTCCTGTGACGTATTGGAAAAAAAAAATCAATTTACAATTTTGTTTCTCCACCTAATTTCGTATATTGAATACACGAAGGCATTTGACTTTCAGCAAACGCTTCAATCCCCTCCTGAAGCTTTGCCTGCATGTTTCAAAGAAAGAGTACTCAACTAGTAGCGTCGGTGGGTTGGGTCTGTCAACTAAATTAACCAAGATGACTCTGATGAGTGAAACGTGCGTCCTAATTTATTCATTAACAATTCCTGATTGATCTTCAAATTTTGACAGATTCAAAGAATCAGAGCGATGCCATGCCAATTGACAGAATACCATACTATTACCGTTGCCTGTAAATTGTTGAATTAGAGGATGAATCGAATGGGATATCTTCTATTAAAGCAATCTATATATTTTTATTTCCATAAATTTCACAAGCTAATTTGGAATGCTAGGTAAAGGAAGGAGACATTGGTGAAACATTTCTGGTAGGAGACCCAACCACACTATGCATACAATGTTTATTGAACCTATTTAGAACATTTCTATGAGAATTTTTTTGCCTTATATGGCAGTCGGCCCTTAATATATCAAGGGCTTTTTAGTAGAGTCGGCATATTTTGGCGTGCGAGTCAAATTATTGATGCTTTTATCTAGCATCAGCATATCAAAATCGGCAATTTCTATTCTGTAATGGAAGTGATGCCAATTAGACCGTTGAATGGGTTAGGCTGGTGAATCATACCCAAATGTTCCTGCATCTACCCCGTTGGCCGCCATATTTTTCCCCAAAACTATATATAACCAATCGATCTCTCTCATGAATTGCAGGGAGCACAACTTGGAAATTAGTACTGGTGCAGCGACCATGAAGGGGTGAAGTATGATGCTCCTATCTTGGTGCTTGCTACCGTGTTATAGCATCTATAATGGTTGCAAAAGAAAATAATTAATTGATCCACGAAGCCAGCCCTGCTAGTGGTTGTAAAAGCTCTCTCTTACGTAGCTTTTGCAGTAACCATTGGCTGCCCTGGCTTGGCTTATTTGGTGCTAGAGGCAAAAGGAGAATTACAAGACATGCTGCTGTTGGTTGAAGAGGAGACCCTCACAACAATATATGACAGGATTTTGCGAAAGGAACTGCAGGAAGTTTTATAGGAAGACCTCTGTTTTAATGCCATGTGGAAATTATCACTTATCCCAAAAATTTAAGTTGATAGGATAAGGTAGATTTATTTATATATTTTATATTTTCTTACAATAATTTAACTCAACTTTTTAATATTGTACAAATCCGAGATTGCTGAAAATCATGAGTGTGTTAAGAAGGAGGCTAGAATTTGATAAATATTATAAAGATTGTTTACATACTTATAAAAGAAAAATAGAAATGAAAACCAAGGGAAAGAGAAGTGGCCTGGGATCAAGATACCCTACGTACCATCCTGAGAACAAATTCGCTCTACATATACATGCATGCAGGTGAAAAAGCAAAACAGTTTCAGGTTGCCCACTAAATATAGGTGAAAAACAAAGCAAAACAGTGAAAGAAAGAAGGAAAAAAAAAAAGGGAACGAGAGTAAGGAGAGAGAGCTTCTTTGTTGGTGGTTTACGATACATTTTTTTATGATTTTGAATCAGCAAATCAAGATAGCATATTTAGCGGGAAAGTCATAAAGCTTCTTGCCACTCTTTTTAATCTTTATTCATCCTCTTGCAAAAGATGCTTCATGATTAGAAATGAATGAGCAGTTAACTCATCTTTTAATGTCCCAACACCCTCAAACATAATATAATCTAGTTAACTTTATTTTGAGGAGAAAAGAGAGTAATATAAAATTATTTCAGGGAGAAAATGTAATATAAAGTTGGCCACTAAAACTATTTTCTTTTGTTAAGGAGGCAACGAATGGCCAACTACCCTAGGGATACTCTTTGGATGGAAGAAAGAAGTTTACTCAGTATATATATTTTTTTAATTTTTTTAGTTGTATACATATTTATAACTAATAATGCATCCATTTTAATTAAAAAATTATTTTATTATTATTATTATTTTTATGAGTTATCATAATTCTATCGCACCAACTCATCATTATCCGTTCAACGGTTAAATGTTTTTACCCCAGATCACTCATTCGGCGTCTAACCGCAACCGCAGGTGTGAAGTCAAAACCATATGTACGTATTAAGGGGAAAAAACCCATATGTACGTAAAATGCCGAGAGGCACATAGACGAGTCTCTCTCGGGCCATTCTTGAAGTCGTTTCCCGACCCCCAAGCTCTCGACCTCGATCTCCTCCCCGCCCTACCATCTCTCTCGCCCTACTGTCCGCGGTCCCTCTACCTCGTCCTCGCCACCGACGCCGCTGCCGGCGTCGTCTACCTCGTCTTCCAAAGACCCCCAAGTCATCGCCGTCAAGGGCTTCAACCTCTCCTCCGCTGCCGCCGACATCGCCGCCATCTCGCCGTCCTCTACCTCGTCTTCCGAAGCTCCGCCGCCCTCCCGTCGCCGCCCGCGATCGTCCCCAGAGTGTAGCATTCCTTCCCTCCTCCTCTTTTGATTTGGTCTGAAATAGCGAGTTAGATGTTTAGTTTTGAGTTGAATGTGGTAACGGTTGTGCTCGAATTTGGCGAAAGAATTAGGGTTTATGTTTTCGTGATTTAGGGTTTCCGTTTTGCTTTTGGTTTCTTGAAATTAGGGTTTATGCGTTGGTAGATTTTGTTGATCACCAATGTCATCGTTGTGATGACTACTCTCGCCATCACGAAGACCTCGATCGCCTCTTGTAAACTTTTGCTTTCATGGAAATAAAGTAATCAGCCTTCATGTTCTTCCTCGTTATAACTAACAGGTCATAAAAGGGGCAGCCAACGTCCATGGCATTTGTGTTTATTCTAGTACTTAATTGGTGGGGTGGGGCTGCTTGGATTAGTAGACTAGTAGATTAATAGACAGCCTCTAAACAACTTATTTTAATGTCCGTCCAACAAAACTATCTCAAAATTTTCAAGAAACTTCATATTTGAAAGCATTGAGAATTACCTCATGGTTGGGGATCCTTGCATGAATAAAAAATGTTGATAGCATAGTTCTGACGGCCCTAGGGCACCACTAATACCCTCTTTTGCTTTTTCCACAAAATCATTACATATATAGTTCATAATCTGGAACATACAGATCTTGTGGTAAATAGTTGGACCTAAGATCTATATTCATTTCATGCTGAACTTTGGCATAAAACTGGCTAGCACAGGTAAAAACTAGGAATTTAGGATAAATCAGAATTCTGGCATTAAATTGTTAAGTGACCCTACTTTAAGAAGTAGTTTCTAAGGCATGTGATACTTGCTTATCATGTCTCGACATTCCTCTTCTAACTCCTTTTAGATTGCTGATAGAGATCCCTAGTAGGTTATTCATAAAATCATATGAATAAAGATTAGCCAGTCCCCATTTCTCATGATACTCATGCATATGTTCATTCAAGATCAATCTTTCATTACTTAAAATTATACTAGGCACGTGAAGGAAGTTTTTTTCTTTTGTTTCTTAACTAACTAAAATGCTTCCACTTTTTTTCTTTATATGACTAATGGGGCTGGAAGTGGGCCAGGCTGGGCCATGCCTCGACCCGAATCGGTCCTCTTTTTTTGGGGTTTCGGGCTAGGCGTAGGCCCGAAAATTTTTGGATAATCCAAGCCCGAGCTTGACTCGAGCCCAGGCCCGAACCTAGCTCGAACCTGATTGAGCCGGCTTGAATTATCGGTTTGGGCCAAAAATAGGTTTGGCCCGAACTTGATTGAAGTTTAATATTTCATAATATTGCTTCACAAATAAATGAGCTAGTTAAAATTAGGCTCTCCTATAACACAAGTAAATGATATATGATTCATTATTCTTAGCTAAACCCATTTCAATTTATCATTTAGTTCCTCATTTTTCTCTCTAAATAACAACATACAAAAATAAATTGATTCAGGCCTAAATTTAGGCTCTGTTTTGGGCCTTGTTCGGGCTTGGGCCGGGCTCGAGGCCAGGCCAATGACATACCTGAGCCTGGCCCAAAAAATAAATGGGCTTTATATTTAAGCCCAAATCTAGCATGAACATTTTTTCAGCCTAGCTCGAAGCTCGGCCTGAAGTCGGCCTGACCCAAGCCCATTTTCAACCCTAATTACTAATTAAATTATTGTGTCGGAGTGTCTTAAATAGGCATTGCAGATGGATCATGAAAAGGGCAATCTTTATATCCTAGATATGTGGATCAGGCTTGCTTCATTATTTCTTCTTCTCTAAAGCTACTTGATAAACTCAAAATTATCTAATCAAGTATTTAAATGCTGGGGAATGCTAATCTGTACTGACCAGCTGTATTGTGCTAAAACTGGCATACCCTTTGAAACAAAACCATGTGTATGGTACACCTCATTTTTGTTGTTCTGACAACTAGAGGCATTCCATTCGTTAGTACGGCATCGTACAATACTAACCATATCATATCGATAGGGTATCAAAATAGGTATTGGTACTAGTACTCCAAACAGTACAACCATGGTTCAGCACGTACCGGACCGGTCCGGTACTGCGGTGAAAAACGGTTAGGGGCCGAAATCAAGTGGTACAGAAGGTGTACCGGTGCTGACCAGAGTGGTTCCACCGGTACAAGCCTGGTACCAGTGCGAATCAGACCAGTTCGCATTGGTACGCCTTCAGTTTGCCACAATGCCACGCGCGGTAGCCGAAACTCGGCCAAACCAATGGTACTGGTTCGGTACAGCCCGAATCGGTCCGATAGGCCGCCGGTACGCCTACCGGTACTAGTTTGGCAGACATTGAGTACAACCAATAGTTCATGACTCAGTTTCATACAGAGCGTAAAATATTTTTTTAGGAATGAATTTTGTCTTGTACAGAATTTTGTACCTATATTTCTCCAATCTACGACAAACCTATGAAACCAATATTAGTGAAGAAAACTCATGCCAAAAGCTCCATAGTTGTAGAACATTTAGAAACTTTCCACCTTGAGTAAGATTAAAATCTAGAAGATGCAAAAGATACAATCAGAGATGGATGAGACTAAAACTCCTGTCAAAATAAGACTATGAAGAAAATTCATGACCAAAACCACAACAATTGCAGAGGCTAGAGCACTATGAAACTCATGCCAAATGTACATGACTATAATTACACTGCATGAGCATATACCAGCAAAAGCCAAAATGGAATGGAACAAGGCTTAAAATCAGCTAAAAATGATTAACTTTATTTCTCAATGGTTTTCAAGGCATTAACATCTCATTAGTTTTCTCTAGCAATATGAGGAAAAAAGGAAAAATAAAAAATAAATAGAAGATTCCAGCTGCTAAGATTTGTAATCGTTTTTCTCCTTTCGAAGTTGAATTGTTGCCGAACCATTATGATGGCCAAATTCTCATTTTATGACGACCTTTGAAACAGAGAGGTGATTGGATGAAAATTAATGTGGTGTTGTTAATGAGATTATCTACCGCCTCCTGGTCCTTTGCTAATGTTAAGGGGTGATGACTTCAGCATTTTGGTCGCCAACTTGATGACTTCATCATTTTGATTCTTGGACTATTAGTGATGATAATGGACAAGAGTTTTAATATGAACTCATTTTAAGATGAACCTTGGAAGCCTGTGTAGAGGGATCAAGATTCAGATGAGGCAATTATTAATTTTGTGCTTCAAATATTGCCTAGTGGCACAAATAGTGGGAGCAGGAACACTATGCAGGAACTGGCTTCACATCATAACATACTATCCGTGCTTTCACATGGTGGGCCAGGTAACTGCAAATGATGGCAAATATTTTGATATGCTGTTTGGTTAGAAGTTAGGACAAAAAGAAGTTGCCCATCTATGAGGTGTACCAAGTCGGTGAGGAGCATTGATATGTGGTATGTTGGAGCTTTTTTTGACTTGCATACCATATCTTGTGGTTACTTGTCATCTTTATGTTTGCTTTCTTACTCTATTGTCATAATCATTGTTTTAAAGTTGGCCACCATAGCAATTTCGACCTGAAAACACTATGCCAAGTATCATAGTGGCGCTATATGGCGCTTGGTTTTGAAGGACAATATATCAGGCGAAAGTCTGCTATTGCAGTCGCTACAATACTGGTTAAAAGTGAGTGGTTTATTCCATATTGGCTGGATTGACTTCCAATTAGATTGATCCAGTAATTTGTTGGTCCAATGGGATGGTTAAAGCATGGGACAAGCTAGCTATTTCATTCCTTAATCGAATGGAATTTAGGGGAAAAGGGAGAAAGGGAAGTGAATTATGTTATATGATTGTAGACATTTTTCTTTATGGTTGATGCTATATGATTGTGGACATGTTATGAGTGATGTTACTATGTTTGGTGGAGGATGATGTTTCTTATTACATTGTAGACCTTCACATTATTTGGATGTCAACATGATATTATGATGCTAGCTGGATCATATTTTATAGTTTTTCTTGATTTTTTTAATTTCTTGCATGAAGTTATGTAAATATTGTATGTTCATACTTGTAATAAAAAATATTGATATATTTTAGCAGTCTGCTATCCAGTATCTGCTACAAAACCCCAGGCTATTATGTACCTTCTATCCACTTTTTAACACACTGGTCATAATTGCCCATATATTATTATATATTTCTTTGTAATGCAAATGCTTCACGGTTTTTTCTTATAAAAGCGTTTACCTGTCTTCATTAAATGAAGTTGAATGAGCCAGAAAAACCATTAGAGTTCTAGGCCATTACTTAATTATATCATCTTGATGGAATTACCTCTCGCTGCCCTTTAGGAGTTAAGACTATGCTTGCTAAATAATAGAGATGATTCATGTGTTGATGACCTTTGTGGATTTTTTCCTTGTTCTACATGATGTGTACAGGACATTAGGTGCTCAAAAGAGAAAAAGAAGTGTAATCTGCTCTTGCTAAATAAAATTGTTCTAACTTATTATGTTTCAATTGTTGAATGCTTTACTTCCTTGTATCTGTCATTTTTCTCCTTACCTTCTTATTGAGTTATATTTATGATAGTGGAGCCTTAAACCACCAAGTCTTATTCTATCTGGTGGATGGATCCATGCTTCATTGATCAAAGCCTGATCCACCAGGATCCACTTTGATCAAATGTTAACTTGTTGTCAACCTTAACAGAATTAATGCAATTTCTTGATGACACAACTATGGGCATGAGAGGGGCCTAAATGAACCTAAAGGTCTAGTTGGTAGGTAGGAAGACCTGTCGTCTCATTAGTTATTATTTATGCAGTTCAAGCTTATGCAACTGGAAATCAGCTTTACAAAATTTATCATCTTAGAAACAGAGAAGAGGCAGGTTTTGAATGGGAAGGTACTTCCACATCTACATCATGAAGTACAGACTAAAAAGCAAAATTTGAACATATCCCAAATCTTTAACATAGGGAGTGGATTTATCATCAAAAGTCCTCAAGCATCAGAGAAATATAGCCTAATTTAAGAAAAATTAATCCGTTTCCGCATTGTCATCTGCCTTTATACCTTTCAAACTCTTCCTTTTTTCACCTCTTGTCTGATCTTTGGTAGTGTATTAGCATTGTAACTAAGTACATTAAATTGCATGGTCATTCACCTGTACACCTGTTTAAGCCTCCCTTCACCTCACATTTATCCCACTTTGGGTGGTTTGGTATAATTGGATTTGTAGGTAAAGTTATTATCATGTCAAGTACTACTATGTTGATTTGTGTCAATGGAACCCTCATAGGAAAATAGTTTTCGAAGGTTTTTGCCTATATCCTTCCAGGTATATCTTCTTGGACCTTCTGTTTGAATCCCTAAATTGCTTGCACATATTTAAACACAATTACAGTTTGTAAATTTGCTACATGTCTACCCTGGAATGTCTAATTATAGAAGACACCGTTGGCTTGAAAAATTTAACAGTAACATGCTTCAAATGCTCTACAGGCACATCAAAGATGTTCAAACAGAGCAGAAGCTGTTTTTCCATTTTGACTGTAACATAATACTAATAATATTCAACTTCTTGTTCCTTGGTTTGAATTTATCTATATCAGTGATTCATTCTCAGCAGCCCAGTTGCTGTTCTTATTATGCTGAATACAGTAGCTGTGTTTCACAATTACTTCTGCTCGATGGCTGATTTGTCCTTATGCCATTTTTGGATCTATGCAAAATGCAGACTTTTATCTTTTCCCTCTAATTTCGCAGATGAATTCTGTTGAACTAGAAAATGGTGAAGAAGAGACCGCGGAGACATTTTCTGACCAGTTACATTTTCTGGGTTCCCCTGGCATGGATGATGTCGATGATGAACCACCAGTGTGCCCTCGCATAGGGGATCAGTACCAGGTGGAAATCCCAACCATCGCGACAGAATTGGAACGCCTTCAACTAAGATCCCACCAGATTAATACTGAGAACATGCTTGATGACAACTATATTTTTGGACTAGGATTAGCCATTCCAATTATGTGGATTCACCATACAGGTGATCCCATAAAAAATGAACAGAATGAATTCCCTGCTTCCAAAATTGGTGGTAATGAAGCTGGGTTTGCGGACTTTGGAAGGGATAAAGAAAGTCAGATTGATGCTACATGCAGCATAGTGGGTGAACTTCCAGCAGAAGATTCAAGTTATCATGATATACATCCTCAAGGCTCGGCATGTAAAGTTGAGCTACTAAATGACTTGGCAGATCAGGGAAAAGAATCTGGAGGTTTCACAAGCCAGGAATGCAGGGCCGCAAATGATCAGATGCATACAGGTTCTCCGTGGCTCCATCAGAGTAAAGCCAAAGTTTTCAGTCCATTGCCTGGTTCACCGGCTCCCTCTTGGAGCAATGCTGAGGAACAGAGTTTTCTCCTTGGTCTTTACATTTTCGGAAAAAATCTTCTTCAGGTGAAGAAATTTATGGAGAATAAAAGGATGGGAGATATATTGTCCTACTACTATGGAAAGTTTTATAGGTCTGATGTGTATTGTAGATGGTCAGAATGTAAAAAGATACGAAGTAGGAAGTGCATACTTGGACAGCGCATTTTCACAGGTTGGAGACAACAGGAACTACTGTCACGTGTGCTACCAACAGTGTCAAAGGAAGGTCAAGATACTTTGCTGGAGGTTTGTTCCTGTGCCTTCGCTGAACATGCATTGCAAACTATGCAATTATTGCTTTGTGCCCATAAAATGCCAATTTTGCATTTTCCAGACAGTGTAATGTCCTGTAGTTTCATACATATACAGTTGGTGTGTTTTAATGATATTTTTGTCCAATACATATTCAAGGGTCATATATCATAGATTATGTGTATATTTCTGTACATGCACCTATTACTATTGTATCCATGTGGTATGTACTTCCAGAAGTTTCCACTATAGATATACAATAGATGAATCAGAACATATGCATAGATGCTAGTAGTGCTGCAATTCTTTTCTAAAACTATAGAATTTGGCTAAGTTGATTTTTTAATTAATTTCAAGAATGCCTATTGTAGAACACTACTAACAAATTACTAATCTCACAAATCTGTGCAGTAATGAACATTTAGTTCTTTTGATTTGGCATTGAGAATGTGTCTCCAGCTGATATATGGAAGTTGCTACTTCTAAACTCTGTTTTTATTTGTTGTCGATGGTGCCTTTGCACTTTATGGCATTGTCATGCTGATATGTTATTTCGAAAGTTATACTACAAAGTAATGTATACACTGCCAAGATTTGCCGTACCGGTCGGTACCGATGTGTACCATACCAGTACCGAATGGTACATAGTACAGAAGGCATGCCAAGTGTCAGTACGCTGAACTGGCCTCCATATCTAACGTACCGACACAGAAATAGGATGGTATCGGTATGGGGTCCGGTTTCGAAATGGCGAACCTTGTACATCGTAATAATAAAAAGCTTAGAAATCTATTATTCTATCAGTAAGATATAATTGATTATTATGTCAAATTAGAAAGAGAAATAGTTGAAGATTTTCTTCCTTCGGATATGGAAGAAAAACTAATAGTTAACACCCTAAATTTATTTTAGGAAAAAATATAGTTTCACCCCGTCTAATTTGATCGGTTCACATTGACACCCATTGGGGTTTAAAAATTTTTAATTGGGTCGTTCAAGTTAGCATACTAACCCAATGTGATCCTGTAGCCCGTCCATCACCCAACATCATTAGTGTGCTGTCCCAAATGATGAATTTATCCTCTCTAGGTTAACTCTTTGAATTACATCTTTGCGTATTTTTATTTTATTTTCTCTTAAGTTTGTGGTTGGGCATTTTCTTCTCTTAACATAGGTAGAGTTTAAATCTTGACCATCACAGAAGTTTGTTATTGTCGAAGTCTGTTTAGATTTTGTTGGATCAAAACTTGTGATGTTGTCTTTAAAGCTAGTGTTCACTTTGAATGCCATGTGCTCCATGGATTGTGCATGAGCATGAGGGTTTGAGTGCAATTCTTGAGCACGAACCCTCTCTTTACGAGGTCGGGCCACGCGCCTCCTTGCCCTGCATGGTCTTCTCTATAGTGGCATTGCCTAGTCAGATTTTTGACCGTCTTCTTGACCACTCCAAGCTAGCAGTGAATATCAATCGCATTCAATGGATGCCCAGGTAAAACCTGAACATATTGGCATAATGGTGTCCCATCCCAAGATACCCAATCAATGGAATCGACGGATATTTGCTCTACTGATTGTAGCAGAAAGACTCCAAGCAATCCCACAGCCGAGCACATTGCATGATTTTTAGTGCAAGCTTGCAAAACTAAAAGCAAACCTATAACTATTCTTGTTCTTGGAGACGTGGATCACCGAGTCTTGTTCCTAGGGAACCAAGAGATTAGCTCGACGACAACCATCGCAGTTCTCAAACTTATTATTACACTTGGAGAATTTGCAGGCTCACCACCTTTTGTCGCATCAAGGCCTTCCACTCCTATTGTAACAAGTAGCACGTTGACCACGGATCTTGACATGTCCCCTAAATCACTATTGTCGCCACCCAACACCATTGGTTTGAGCTTCTTGGTGCTCTTTCTTCCCTATGATTGTGGAGTCAACCAAATGCACAAGCTCCAAGGGAATATTCGGCATTGCTAGCTTCGCCCTAGGATTTGGCATGGGCCTACTGGGGATTGGTAGGAGTTGAAGCTACTGGACAAAGGCAACACAGCTTGAGCATTGGGCTGAAGGGATTGTAGGGCAGAGAGGTGTGCATGTCGACTGAGCACTGTGCCAATGGGAGAGGAATTGGAGGTGGCATTGGCATTGGAGAATTGATTCAAGTTGTTAGAGGTGGAGTGGATGGAGTTTCCGGGGGCATGGTCGGGGGCGGAGGGATCAAAGGTGGGGTGGTTGGGATCTCTAGGGGAGATAGGCTCGAAGAGGTCATTAGGTTGGGGGCCTACTATGTGCTGCAGATTGGGAGGTGGGGCTCGCTGGACACTTGCGTTTGCAACAAGATGGCCGACAAGGAGGCTTTGGTTGTTTGTGCAAAGGGGGATGGAGGAGGGGCTCGAAGGAGAGGCGAGGGATGGGTTGGAGGGGGACGAAGGAGGAGGTGGAGCTCTCGAAGGCAGTGGCCGGCGGGCTATCAAGGTTGGAGAGGACAGTGGAGAGAGAAGTGGTGGTGTTGTACTGAAATAGAAATAATTGTATGTAAATTTATCATTAAGGAAGTATTAGTATTCTATTTTCTAAATGGAGTTGTTATATAATCATTGCTGTAATGACTTTGAAGCATATATAATGGCACCATAACTTATAAGCTGATGGGTATATAAATGTATAACATTAGCTTTCCTTTATCCTCTGTTATATTCTTTGCAAGTTAATCAACTTTATTGAATACATGACGTCTTTAGATAATTGTTGCTGTTGCTTTATGGTTGCAGTGCTTTCTTAATAGTTATATAGGACCTCTTATTATCACAAATATCTTATTTCTTTTTCCCTTCTCCTTTCAACTTTCTTGGTTCTTTTTCGTCTTTCATGTTCTAAGTTTTAGGCTTGGTGTGTTGGCTTTCACACTTAATCAGTTATACTTGGTCCATCACACTTTGCTATGTCTACCTTTCTTTGGGTTGAGGTTTGTGTATAGGGTTTTATCATTGATATGTTGGCGTAAATGATAAGGTTGCTCCATTGTGACCTGGAGGTCACGGGTTTGAAACATAGAAGCAGCCTCTCCACATGCGAAGGTAAGGTTGTTTACATTTTCGATCTTCCTTGGACCGTACAATTGCAAGAGCCTCAACTCCTGTTTATGTTGGCCTGGAGTCACTTGGGTCCTTTGGTACTTAACGTCATGCTCTGTTCATGTCGTTTGGGCTTAGCAACAGTCTCCTAACTTCCACCATTCAAGTGTTGGATATGCTACAGATATATGTCAAGATTGCTCGGATGAAGCACACTTAGCAACAGCTATCCTCTTCTATGGCTACTTTTGTAGCCAGTATAGGTGCTGATGTTTCTTTTCAACAACAAACATCCATACAGATACTCTTTCTTTAGTTAAGTATTAATGTCGGGACAAGTTCTTCAGTGTTTTGCATAGTTGAGGCAGATTATTTGAGCCACCAACAGTGCCACCACGACCATTGCAGGCATTGTATTTTCTTGTCTTGGTCATTTATACTTCTTTGGTTGTATGTCGTTTTGCTTGGGCTCTTATTTTAGGTGTCTCAGTAAATGACTTTTACCATTAATGGTCTCTCGTATTGTTGGTATTCCACCATGGCTCTTACACTACACTAAAGGTTGTTTATGTATAATGTTAAAAATCTCCTCCTTCCACAACTAACCTTAGGCTGCATATTGAATAGTGGAACGCTGAACTAGCACTTTGAAGAACCAACACCAACAACGCCATTAACTTTATCAGAATTTGGGCTGCATTATGGAAAGTTGAAGTGAAATGCTCTAAAAATTTCAAGTCTTTCATTAGGATCCCTAACCCCACTTATGAGAAATTTAGGCAAATGGACTTCCTGGTGCAAGTGTTGCTTTAAACCTCCAGTCTGACAAGTTATTTTGAAGAAAAAGACAAGTCATTCCCATGTCAACATGTTAAAATACAAAAAATACCCTTAAGTATACCATCAAGCCATCCAACTATTTAGGATTGGCTTTATGCTTCCTCATTGACCAAGGTAACAGAAAAAAACCGAAACATGATATCTCGCCAGTTTACATATTAAATGCTTCTTGAGGTTCTCATTGCACAGATTAATCTATGTACAAAGGGTTTGCTACTTTGCTTAAACCCATTGATTTACACGTTTTCCTCAAATATTTAAACTTATGAATAGATGTTCAAATCCTGTTCAAAAACAATCAGAGGTTGGCAAATATATTTTTGGAAAGAGCCAGCATACAAGGAACCAAGGAAGATTTTTTTCCCCTGGCTTGAACCTCCTTTCCTGGTAGGCTTATGCTGTAATATGAACTGACACTTTTGGTCTTAGTTATTACTCCATTTCCCATCTCATTTTGATGAAAGGCCTTTTTAAGAGTATGATTTCTAGACTTTTTTAAGTCAACACCATCTTTAACATTCAATCAATGTAACAGAAATTCTTGACCTATTTATATTTTATCACTTTATAATGCATTTACTGTTAGCCTGTCCAAGACCTTTTTTAAAGCCAGAATCTTGTAGGTCATGTTTAGCGTAACGAAACTATGTGCTGTGGTTCTTAGGCTTGTGAAAATCATTTAAGAGAACATTTGTTAATCCAAGACACATGGTGAACTTTCTCTTTCCTTCAGCTCTATGCAATTAAGAGAACTATGATAAGGTATGATATTTAAAGACCATGTTTCTTGGACTACGAACAAAATGAAGGGATTCACTACCTGTGCCGGAAAAAGATCTTTGAACCAACAAAAACTATCTTTTTGAAAAAGAATCTGATGTCAATTTATTCAATGATGTAGTTCCTTTAAGAGTGTAAAACTTGAAGGTTTCTTGATTGATTAGTGGGTTTTTCCCCTCACTAGATGCTTTGCTGCTTATTTTTTTTTTCAGAAGTTGTGTATGACTTGTCCATCTTGCTCTTGGAGTTTATTCATTCAAACATGTTATTCCCGCATTTTAATTTTGCCCTTTTTGTTGTTTCTCATCCTGAAGTTATATTTGTACTGTTCCTGTTCATACCATGCACGCCTCCTGACTTGGAAGTTATAAACTCGATATTTTTTATGGTCCATATTTCTTATGGCATATTTATTATATAAGTATGCATTCTATTTATAAATTATAATTATTTTGGCAGGCCATTAAGACATTTAACGAGGGAACAGCTTCTCTTGAGGAATTTGTCGTCACTTTAAAAGCTATTGTTGGCATGGAAGTTCTTGTAGAAGCTATTGGAATCGGCAAAGGGAAGCATGACCTTACCGGCATTGTATTAGATCCAGTTAGAACAAACCATTCAGTTTCTATCCGGCCTGAACTTCCAATAGGCAAAGCATGCTCCTCTCTCTCATCTGGTGACATAATCAAGTTTCTGACAGGTGATTTCAGGTTAAGCAAAGCAAGGTCGAATGATCTCTTCTGGGAAGCTGTCTGGCCTCGTTTGCTAGCAAGGGGTTGGCATTCAGAGCAGCCTAAAGATTGCTCAGTTGTCTCTAAGCATGCATTAGTATTTCTCACCCCTGGTGTTAAGAAGTTCTCCAGAAAAAAACTTGTAAAAGGCCATCACTATTTTGATTCTGTAAGTGATGTCTTGAGCAAAGTCGCATCAGACCCAAGGCTTCTTGAGTTAGAGGTCGAAGGAGCTGAAGAAAGCAGCAGTATCAAGGATGAAAATGAATGGGCTGCAGATAACAAATCAGACCAAAATGGTCTGTCTGAGCATCGACGTCACTGCTATCTCCGTCCAAGGCTCCCAAATTGCAGTTCGCAACTCATGAAATTTACTGTTGTGGATACCAGTATGGTTCAAGGGGAAGGACCCTTAAGAGTAAGAGAACTGAGGAGTTTACCTTCCCCTTATGACCGTTCATCTTATTCAGGACAAACAGGAAGCAATAGCTCATCGGAGCAGTTGGACTCTGATGATAGCTCATCAGATGATCAAGGAGATTCTGATCTGAATAAGTCTCTTGACAAGAGAGTGGAACAAAGCCAGAGTTGCATAATTGATGAAGGAACACAATCTGGTCCATCGGATAATATGGTTACTGTTTCAAACAAAAGGCTACCAATAAATGGGCATGTTTCCAATGATCAATGTGCTAATCTGACCAGTGAAAAGCCACGAATGAAGGATACAAAGTGTCAATTCAGCCGCAGGGCAAAATCTGGCCAACAAGATTATTTAGCCCCCATGTCAAAACGGAAGAGGTTAACTGCCTGTAGGTGTGAACGAACTGGTCGCCGCACCTACTCTTTCCCAAAAGGCCATCAACTGAAGAAAGAGGAAATTCACCATGATTTGGATTCATTGAAAGCAAATGATACCACAAGTGCAGAGGTTGACCAGTCTCGAGGGAAGGTACCTATGAACACTACAACTAATCATAGCCCAGATGAGAACAGCAAGTATGCTTTTAGTGGGGAGCATTATGCTACTATTTCTGTAAGTGAGACCACAGTCAGTAAGGAAAAGCCTCAACCCCGCTCCTTCATTGACTTAAACCTACCACATATTCCAACAGATTATGAGATTGCTGAACCCTTCAGCACAGAGGTGGCGGGCAGCCAGGATTATCTGAACCCAGAGAAAGAGGGATGCCTGCCAGAAACAAAGCAGCAAGATAATGGTTCCCAAGTAGTTGGGACATCTAATGTACTGCTTGATGAGCAGCCTTCCAGGAACTCTAGGAGGCAAAGCACCAGGAACCGACCACCAACGACAAGAGCTTTAGAAGCTCTTGCATGTGGATTTCTAGGCACAAAGCGCAAGGGAAGGGACACAAGAGTCCCATTGTCAGGTAACCTGACAAGAAGGCCATCCCGGCGGGTACGCAGGACTGAAACCTCAGTACCTGTTCCTTCATCTGGTGTCAGTGCAGTTAGTTCTGACATCAAGGAGCCAAATGCTGGACCAAATGAATGGCATGGAAGCAATACAAACGATGAAATCATGCTTAATGGTTCATATGTTGAATCAGAAAGGAAAGCGACTCATGATTTGGTTGGGGTACCTTAAGCTGCCTACCTTTTGTTTCTTTGAAGAACTGGAAATGCAGCACTGTGGTTTTTCTGATGCTGTGCGGTCTCAAGGCACGAGATCTACATTCGTGGGGACCTGCACTTCACAGTGGCTGGGGATTTTCCAGTTGTCTTATGTTAACAAGGTCATTTGGTATGCTATACTAGCTTTGCTCGTCCAAGTTAATTGGAAGATGATTTCAGGGGGCATTCGCATGACACATAATCTCTGGACAGCAAAGGTCAGGGAGTTCGCAAATGCGGCTCATCATTTGACAGAAACTTCAGCATCCTCTTGGTCTGGTAACATTTGCTGTCCATATTGGTTTATTCATCATGAGATTGATAGAATAAATTGCATGGATGCAGTGGCTAATCTGTCTATACAAGGGAACGGCAGTACTCAGCTGATTTCAATTGATTATGTAGCATTAAATTCTTTTGGTTGTGCTTCTCACTGTACAAGTTTGTACTGAACTTATACAATCTTGTAGAATTTTAATGGCTATAATTGCTGATGTTCTATGGGGTCATTGTTATATGAGAGATGGATAATTTCTTTTTCTTTGAGGTTTCAATTTTTCTCTGCACACTCCGTTCGGCCTTGTAGGAGCAGAGGATTTTGACGGTTGTTTTAGTTTTCTTTTGAGAGATTCAGCTGTGCCGCTAATGAAGGCTCAACAAGTGAACCCATTCATTAAAGTGACATTCATGTTCTTTCAGTTGTCAATTTAGATCAGCAAAAAACCTTGATCTATTATGGTTCACCATAAAAAAAAAAAAGCCTTCATCTATTGTGCACTCGCTGGGGCCTCCTTCGCTGACACACAGACTGAGGGCATAATACAGAATGGCGTTTTCGTGTTGATGGCTGAGGGCAAAACTAAAATGACCAGAACTGGGGGTCATCGACGATGGATCACCTGCGTCCACTCCTTTTGATTCCTATATGAAGTAGGAACAAAGGAGGAGGAATTAAAAGATTTAAATATTTTTAAATAATTGGACATTTGAACTACTTAGCAAATACTACAAGATCTGACATTTCTCACGCTTTTGGTAGATTATCTAAGCATGCTTGGCAAGATAAGAGTCATTGGAGTGCACTTGAGAGATTGATGAGGGAGCTCAAAGAAATTGGTAATTATAGCCTTTATTATATAGGCTTCTTGGTTATGTTTGAGGGATTCAATTAGGCTATAAATGAGCCAAACAGCTCGCGAGCTGCTTGAGCTCAACTCGACTCAATTATTATCAAGCTTAAGTTGAGCTCGAGTAGCTTGAACAATTTTTCAACTCGAGCTTGAGAAGCAAAATACTTGGTTCGAAGACTTGTGAGACTCGAATATATATATATATATATATATATATATATATATATATATATATATATATATATATATATTATTTTATTTATAATATATTATTAAGTTAATATTTTAAAATATAATGTTTTGTTATAGTTTGTTTTAACCATATTTTTTAATTATCACCGAGTTTCAAATTCAAGCTCGAACTCGATTGATAGAGTTGATCTTGGTATTGTTTTTGTTTTAATTGACTTGAGTTCAAACTTGGATATTAACGCTCGATCAATCTCGGATCGAGTTTTGAGCCCGAGTATTTTCAATTAAGTTGAGCTCAAGCCTCTAGCTATTTGACTCGGTTCAGCTCGATTGCGCCTCTAGATTCAATGATGCCAATTGGATCTCCGCTGGGACTGAGAACACAAGTTGATATGTGTTCACTCTAGGACGATGGTTGTCTCTAGAAATCCTCAAAGTAGGCACTTGTGACTTGCTCTACATGGAATCTGAGCTAGTGACTCTGAAATTGTTAGCAGAGAAGTGGAATAGCTAAAAAATCTTCTAATTGATCTATTTTTATTAAGAAAACCAATTCAAACGGTGTCTATTTATTTATTGTGATAACCAAGCTGCTATAGCCCAAGGTCAAGAAGGATAACTCCAAAGCTAGCAGATTTATTAGAAGACTCAGATGTAAATATGTCGAGGATCTCAGAAAGGCTAGCGTGGTCACTATACGCTATATTAAATCTGCTAAAAACCTGGTTGATCCATTTGCTAAGGGACTTTGAGGCTAATCCATGATTCATCGAAAGGGATGGCGTTAAAACCCATTAATTTGTCGTCTGCAGTGGCAACCCAACCTATCTAAATAGATATCCCATGGATTGGAATCTGTGGGTAATGATAAGCTGCAATTGTGAATGGGGGGAGCACTGACATTGGAGAATCCTCTCCTTATGCCCATCCTTATGACGTCAGTGCTCAACTACAATGATATGAACAAGAGCTTTTATTCTGAATGAGTTCAAGACCCAAAGGGGAGCGCGTGTTGCAGGACACGCATGGAGAGCATCTTATGAGTGTGGTTGTGAGGTTGCAACCTATGAGAGTTGGACTATGCTTCAGAGCATCATGAAATCCAAACCGGCACGACTGTGACATGCCACCCAAAAGATCCCGATTTTGCAACCTAGTACTATGAGCTTGGCTTGATAAAACTTGCACAGGGATTCAAGTTCAAGGTCATTTACTCATTTATGATCCCGTGATAGTTGAGACTTGCCAATGCTAGTTGGAGTTCGAAAGACACCTTTCATCAAAAACATAGTATAATGTCACCTAGTTCTTTTCCTTTCAAAATTTCAAAAACATGCGAAGGATTGTTAGAAACTTTTATTTATTTGGTGTATTTTAAGGTTTCTATAGGTTTTTTTAAAAAAATTTTGAATTTTTCAAGTGCTCTATGACATGCTTGTGCATGATACATCATGTGACATAACTTGGTAAGATTAGCCACATGCGGCAATGAGAACAGCATGCTATTGTGCATGCAGGATGCACTTTCTTCATGTCCTGGTTACCATATGCCTTATCTAACTTATCCTACATTTTATGATTTTAAGTATACTAAACTAATAAGATTTGACCTAATTTGATCACATGGTTTTATCTTCTTTTACTTCTATGAGATTATCATATTTTTGTGATGACTTGATTGGCTTAATTTACTAGGCATTTGTTCTAGTAAAGGATAGTTATTCCTTATTTGAGGAGCCTAAATCAAGGAACTTTTGTAGGAGCTTTGCTTTATAAATACGATTCTCCATAAGCCTTTTGAGCCTTCTCTTCTCCGAACTCACTAAAACTAACTGTTCAATTTATTTGGTTTTGAGTGACTGCCACCATGGAGTTCAGCTTTTGAGAACCACCGCTGCTGTCATAGTTCGTGGAAGGGTTTATTGTAATCTTGGAGAAAGCCGCCAAGCAACCCATGCACCTTATGGGAGCGAATCTCTCACTAAAAATAGTGCCTTAAAGCATGCCTCAATCGATATGCTCCTCTCCCTTTTTTTCCTACTACTCTCGCTAACCATTTTCCCCCCTATGTCTTTAATTTTTCCAGCATCAAATCACCAACATGCCATGGCGTGAAACTGGGATGAACCTGCATGTGAATTACTATTCGAAAGTAAGGCTGCTCATCTCATGTCCCATGGACAAAGATGCAATGGCTAAGATCCCAATAGCTGCAGCGGGCACAATCCACGCTAGGCATTGGGGATCCTTATCCAAAGAAAAACTTGATCAAAAAATGCTCGCTCTGGAGAGCGCTTGCTTTAATCTTCATGCGTAATTGGGCTTTTCAGCGAACACCTTGGGCGTGCGATATGGCTGACAGAGGGAGCAAAGAGGAGGGTGGCCCCTCCACCGGAGAGAGCTGGGGACCGCCTCCACCGGGCAAGGTGAAGGGGCTCAGCCATGTGAAGCCAAGGAGTGGAAGGCCCATCGGATCTTAGAGGAAAAGGTGAAAAATCTTCGAGGCACTTCATGACGGTCCTTGAACTGTCGAAGGATAGAATCAACGCTTCAAGGCTAGCATGGGAGAATGTGGAGGACGTTATATGGAGCTTGGGCCGCCTGGTTCTGGTGGAGTGGGAGGCTTGGGAGGTGGTGACGCGCAGGAAGCTTCAATAGGAGGTGGAGGTTTTCCCTCTTGATGATGATCACATGGCGGTGAGGTTCAAATTGGAGGCCAACTGGGACAATGCCCTCTCTGGCGACTCCTTGGTGGTGGCGAGGCAGTTGCTAGCAATGGAGCCTTTTGCTCCTGATTTCATCGCAGGCCTTGATGTTGTTAGCTCAGCAGTGGTTTGGCTTCGGATGCTGAAGCTTCCGGTGGAATATTGAGAGAAGGAGATGATTTTCCAGATCGCCTCTGCTGCTGGTCGCCTGTTGGCTGTGGACGGCATCACCAACTAGTAAAAAATGATGGCCTTCGTGAGGGTCGAGATGCCATCGATGCCACCAAGCCGTTGATTCTGGGCATTCAAATTAAAGAAAAAAATAAGATTTTGTGGTAGCCATTCATCTTCAAGAATGTCTCCAACTTCTGCTTTCATTGTGGGCACATTGGGCATGCAGGCGATGAGTGTAAGTTTCTGGCGCCGGTATTAGCGACGAAGGTTGGGGATCTGTAGGAGTAGTTGAGATCTTCGGTTCTAATGGGGGTAGAGGCGATCGGAGACCTGAGGGTCAGAGCCGAGCTTGACTCCAGCTCGGATGAGCTAGCCCAAAGGCTGGTTTTCGGCCCTTGGTTGGCGACGACAAAGATTTTGTCGTCGAGGGTGGCGGAGAGGCTACCGCGGTTGAGGAAGATGACCGAGTCAACTCCAGAATCGTCTAGGCCGGGTTCGTCGCCACCTTCATGGCTGAGTTTACCCCCCAACCGCCCGAACTTCACTTGATCACCGATGGACTCGGATGGTTGGTAGAAGCTGGTGAAGGTGGTGCATCAGTGTTTGCCCCCAAAGGACCGGATGGCCGGAGAGGGAGCTGACCTGGGCATTGGGTCAACTCAGGTGGGGCTCCAAACCAAGTTAGGGTTCAACCCACTCAGTGACTTGGGTGAATCGGTCGAGGAGGTTGGTGAGGCTGGGCCGGACGATGTGTGGGCTGGCTCAGAAGTGGCGATGACCAACGTGGGCCTGTGTCACTCGAACAAAAGGCCTAGGAGCCCAACGTCTGTGGGGGCAGGCACAATCCAGTGCGTGGGGGACCTGGACTGGCATAGTGGCGCGGACCGAGCCATTGTGGCTGCTAGGCCTTGTGCACCCATGGTGGCTGAATCTGCTAAGGATCATGGGCGGAGCTCTGATGGTGAGCGGGAGCCAGGTGGTGCTCCATCCTCTGCCCAGGCATTGAGTCGACTCTAAAGACCGAGCCTGTGGCTTCGGCAAACCCCAACACTTCTCCGGCATCGTTGGAAGTGTCTACACTAGTTGTTAAGGACTATCAGCAGTCAATCCCTTTCATGGATAGCGGAGCGACAATCCATGAGGTGGTGAAGCTGGATTAGTGGCCGGTCGCGGCTGCGGAGCAAGCCAGTGGGGAGGTCATTTGAGAAAGTGGGCCGGTTGGGGAGCAACCAGACTGTCCTTCTTCATCTGTGATGGGGGTCCACTCAACAGCCATGAGGCGGGCAAAGGAAGCATTGAATTTGGGGTGAAGAAGGGGGCTACCTACAGTGGGCCGACCTAGAATGAGAAGCTTAAGAAGGGCACTTTGAAGAATGAAGGTGTGGAATTATAGGAGGGCGGGCAAGCCCTCCTTTTCTACCTCATTTAGGAGGTTAATTCAGGTGCATAGCCGGGATATCTATTTTTTGTATGAGATGCAACTCTTTGGAGATAGCCTCCTCCGAACTTAGCGTCGATTTCTAGTGACCTGTGATTCCTATGCCATCGAATCATAGGGCTTGTCAGGAAGAATAATTGTACTATGGAAGTGGGGAATAGCCACGGTTGATATTTTCCATAATTGCCCCCAACTGGTTACAATAATAATCTTAGAACCCAATGAGCTTCCTTGGATTTTGTCGGGTGTGTATGCTAGTACTAACTATAGAGTAAGGAGAGCCCTTTGGGCGAGGTGACTAACCTTGTTGCACAGGGTATCCTGACCCTAGTTGCTGGTGAGAGGAGGCAAGGCCTATAATGATAAGGCAGAAAAAAGAGAGTTTCGTGACTTTTTGGTAGCTAATGAATTGGTGAATCTCAGATTCACCGAATCAAGGTTTACGTGGTGCAATAGCCGATTGGGTTGTGTTAGAGTGTGAGAGGGGATTGACAGGGCCATGGTTTTATTTAGTTGGATCTAACACTCTTCCATCTATCAGGTCTGTCACCTTCCTCGGATTGCATCCGGTCATTGCCCTATTCTGATTAGCACTGTCTCCAACACCTATCATCACAGCTCATTCAGGTTCGAGAAGTGGTTGGCGTATCCTTAGTCCTGGAACATTGTCCAGGGGTGTAGGGAGCTCCAGTGCAAGGGGATGCTATGTGGAGGGTCATCCAAAACTTGGAGCGTACCAAGCAGAGGCTGCGAAGATGGAATTGGAAGGCGGTGGGTGATATCTTCAGATGCCTGTAGGTGGTGGAAGCACCTATTGCCGATCTTCAGGGGAGAGAGAAGAGTAGTGGTGCCTCATCAAAGGAGCTAGCTGACCTCCGACAGAAGCTAACTATGCATCACTCTCTCTTGTGAAAATAGAAGGTATTCTGGTAACAGAAGTCCAGAGTCTAGTAGATCAGGAAAGAGGACAAGAACATCCGGTTCTTCCATCAGTCTACTATCATCAAGAGGTAGAGGAACCTGGCCCGGTCTTTGAAGGATGAAACTGGGCAAAGTGTGGAGGAGGAGAGCAAGGTTAGACAAGTGTTGTTTGAGTTCTTCAGATCTAGGTGGACTAAGGGCAGTGATCGGGAGATGGCTAACAACTTTCTTCCCCCAAATGTTGGAGTTGGGACGGTGGAGAGCGCTGGTCTTATTGAGCCGGTCTTGGAGGGTGAGGTATGGGGGGCGACTGGGCCTTGGCGATGGACAAGGCCCCGGGGCCTGACGAGAGGTGGTGGTGACTGTCCAACTATTTTTTAGTATGGCCTTAATATAGATGCTTGAAAGGCAACCTATATTACCTTGATCTCAAAGCGCCAAGATGCAACAGAGCCCAGCCATTTCAGACCGACCAGTCTTTGCACTACCTTGTGCAAGGTAGCAACAAAGAACATGGTGGGCAAGATGAAGTTGGTGCTGCCTAGACTTATCAACTATGAGCAAGGTATTTTTGTGGGGGGCAGAACATTATAGATAATGTCTTGATAGCCCATAAGATGATATGGGATCTGTAGCGGGTCTCATGTTAGCAGAGCTTTATGGGAGTAAAACTCGACATGGAGAGAGCCTACGATAGAGTCAGATGGAACTTTCTTCGGTATGCCCTAGAGAGCTTCGTGTTCCATAAGACCTAGATTACCTGGATTATAGGTTGTGTGCGGATGCCATCTTTCTCTATTCTGATCAATGGCACGCCAACACCTTTCTTGCATTCCACAATCGAGCTACGTCAAGGTTGTCCCCTATCCCCTTACCTATTTATTATTTGCGCTAACATGTTATTCTATACCTTACGGGCAGCCTATTAGAAACGAGCTATGGATGCCTACGAACCTACCCCTGGGGACCGATAGATCTCCCACCTACTTTTTGCAGACGATTGTCTCCTTTTAGCCAGGGCAAGGACAATGGACACAGTGGTTTTCATATGCATTTTGGAGGACTACTGTACGGCCTATAGTCAAAAGGTGAACCTACTCAAGTCTACCATTTGTTTCAGTCCAAAGACCAAGCTGAAAGCAAGGTAGACCATCAAGGAGCTCCTCGGTATCAGGAAGCACGAGGGGCCATGGAGTTACTTGGGTGTACCCATCACCAGAAGGAGATTTCGGATGATGGAGTGCCTTAGTATGGTGCAATGCATCTAGGAGCGGCTAGAGGGTTGGAGCGCTACTTTGTTATCCATGATGGGCAGGCTGACCCTTATGGATCGGTCCTCGGCTCCATGCTGATCTACCTTATGTCCAATACGGTCGTTCCAAAATCGATGATGCTAAGGATTGAGCAGATGCTCTGGAGCTTCTTGTGGGGCTCGTATGTCGGCGAACACAAGGTGCACTTGCTTCTTTGGGGTCTTATTTGCCAGCCAACTAAGAAGGGGGGCTAGGTATTCAGTCTCTGCCTAGGAGGAGAGAGGCATCGGTCGCTAGACTTGCCGCAAAGCTATTCCTAAAGCCATAGAGCCTATGGAGTGAGGTGATGACAGCCCGATACGGCCCTGAGATTGTTGATGGGGTTCCTAGAGGGGTCGGAGGTGAGAGATTTGCAGGCGTGCTCCTACTATTTTGGCCAACATCAGATAATTGATTGGAGATGGACGCGGTGTGGATCTAGTGGAGGACCCTTGGATGGACACCCTCCTAGTGAGAATCTAGCTAATCATGGTCAACGTTGAGGCCGTGGGTGATTTGCATCTCCTTCACCCAGATGGGACTGGGTAGTCGGACTAGTCATCTATTTGGAGAGCACCTTGTAGAGAGCGTATATTCACTGGCAGTTTCTGGATGCGATGTCTCAGATGTAAGAGTCTGGAGTACTTCTTGCAGTTCGAGGGTCAGTGTCAAGGGTATCTATGACTTGTTCCAGAGTGAGCAGAGTCAGAGGCTGGACTGTGCCTGGATTTGGAGATTTAGTCTTCATCGAGGATTGCGTTATTCTTGTGGAAGGTGATTCAGGGACGTTTACTGGCTAGGGCTATCTTGAGCAGGCGTGGACTTAGTATTTTGCTAATTTGCCCTAGGTGTGAGATGGAGGAGTCCGTAAATCATGTATTCTAGTGTGATCAAGCTATGAGGGTATGGAGGATGTCTGATATCCCGTCGGAGGCACTACGCCAATCCAGTTCCTTTACCCAGACACTCAGGAGGTGGTCTGGTATGCCTCAAACTCGGTATGTGGCCATCAGGGTGACTTATGTTGCTTATCACATTTGGCTGACTAGAAATGTTTGGATATTAGGGAAGAGCAATGCAACACCTAGGGTTGTCATGGAGAGGGCCCGAGTGTAGGTTGCGGAGAACACCCATGCTTAGGGTTGCAAATGGGTCGGGTCCTGAGTGACCTTGATCCAACCTGATTTCTTATTCAGGTCCTAATTTTGGACTCAAACCCGACCCGGTTGAAAATCGGGTTGGATCGGGTTGGGTCCATGCCTACAAATTTTGACCCGACGGGTCATTCGGATCGAGTCGGATCCATGCCTACAAATTTTGACTTTGATTAGATCTCAACAAAAATGTGTAAACTAGGTTAACCCAAAAAAAAAGGATCGGGTCGGGTTCAGGTCGAGATTGGGTGGACCCGACCCGACCCGAAAAATAGAACGGGACCTGGCCTGGCCCGCAGGTCCTAAAATTTGGGTCGGATCGGGTCGGATCGGGTCACGGGTCGACTCGACCCATTTGTAGCCCTACCCATGCTGGTCCATCGGGCGAGCCGTTGATAGCTTGGGGCACCTTGGACTCTTCTTTTGCTCATGCAGCATCTCACACGGTATACATCACCTAGGAGCCCTCACCTCCGAGCTTCCTTAAGGTCAACTTTGATAGATATGTTTTAGATGGTGGCGGGAGGGGTGGTGCGGACTTTGTGATTAGAGGTCCGGACTCTAGAGTGGTAGCAGCTGGTGCGGACTTTGTAAATAGAGGCCCGGACTCTAGAGTGGTAGCAGCTGGTATGGACTTTGTAATTAGAGGCCCGGACTCTAGAGTAGTAGCAGCTGGTGTGGGCTTTGCAGCTAGAGGAAGCCCAATCTTCGACATCTCGATTCCTAGGACAGAGGTGAGAGTAGCTTGGGTCAGCTTGTGTCATGCTCAATGTGTTGTGGACCGCTGCCATCTTGGTCGAGGGTGACTCGGCTACTATGACTAGCTGAATCCGGAAGCATCATGGCATAGCTAGGAAACATTATCTTCAAGGCAAAGCATATTTTTAAGGAGGCCAACGGAGTTACAGACTGGGTGGCCTCCTTCGTTGCAAATTACTCTGGAAAAGTTCTTTGGACCGGCAAGGAAGAGCTATCTCGAACACTTCATGACTTATTTGTATTGACTTTTTTGGATATATTCATCCTAGACTGGTATGAGCCGTTTGGTGTAGCAAAATAATAATAATAATAATAAAAGGGGGAAAACTTACATCACTCCATGTAGATGCCTAGCATCATTTTCATGGGTTGCTAATTCACAGGAGGATCCAATCCAGATTTACAGACTCATATTTGCTTTAGAGCTGAGACCCTGCTCCCAGTTAATCAAGCAGGAAATCTCCTAGGACTTTACCCGAGTCTGGCCCTGTGATGTCTAACTTAATTGATTATCCAATAAGTGGCCCCTCATTAGGATGTAAACATGACATTCTCAAGATTCATATAACATCGAAAACTCTACCTGCTTATAACAAATACAATAGTATAACAAGTATGACAGTGTATGAATTTTGGATAAGTATAGCATACGATTTTTTTTTTTTTTTATTCAAACTGGGCTGTCAGCGAATTGTATCAGAATATCGTGGATTTTGCAGAGTAAAGGTATGGTATTGATATCTAACAACGTAAAATAATTTGCAAAAGGTGCACACAAAATTTGCATGATGAATAATATTAATTCCCACTTTATCATTTTAGCTGCATTCTTACCTGTAAAGCAATGCATTTGTTATATTACTTGGTCAACTTAATTATATATTGAAAGAGCCTTCCTTTTTTCACTTTCACATCAATTTAAACAGAGCTTCTAGTTTAAACCATGTCTTATAATGATGGTCAGATTTGAACACCCGTAGAGTGAAATATTTATTTGGTATGTATAATAATGCATCAATTATACAGTTGGAGCAGCAAGGTACTGAGATTGAAAGGATACATGATGCAAGGGTCATATCCTCATTCAGAAAAAGATAAAATCAGTTAATTACCTAAGTAGCATTATGAGGTCGCTGTAATAATCAGTTAATTGTTTAAAATTCAAAACATTTTGATTAATATATATATAATCCAGATCTTCTCAAGTCACTAATATTTGCTTCTCTTTTTGGTAGATAGAAAGGCATCACCATTTGAAAGAGGTTGTTCCTTCTTCAATTTATTTCATCCGACAATTTCAAATTAATGTCATGAGCACCTAGCTTAAAGATTTTAATGCAAAATATTATGGATGAAATTCCTTGACATGTGATGATGAAGGCATCCTATCTCTGCAACAGAATTATAAATGTCAAAGAATAGAGCTAAACAGACTGAAATTAGAGCCATCTAGTTGGCAAAATTCTTATATGTTGGCAAAATGAATCTTGTTCCACATGCCATTTGATGGAATAAATAGAGGTAATGAGCAGCATCTGTAGCTTGAGATCAGGGAATTTGCTAATCACGCCAAGTCCGTCATTTGATTGGTTTTGATCATACTAATAGAGTAGCTTTCCGGATATGAACATTATTATCATTCATAATCATCTGGCACAACTGAATTTCCTTATTCCACCATTGCTAATAGCCTACAATTTTGCATTAAAGTTAGAATTGCCTATAATAAATGTCAAGATAGTGATTGTTCATTCTAGTTTTAGAAACAGTTATTCTTCTGCATTTTATTGTCTACTCAGCTAGACAACAAAATTTAACTTAACCAGTTACAGACCAGAGTAACCAGAACCTCCTCATAAAAGATTTAAGGCTTCCTATGTACATGTATCTATGGACGAAGATTATATACATTGAAGAATACCTAGGAATTGTAATCACTTGACAGCAGAATCTCAAAAATTTTACATCTAAAAGAAAATTACCCATATATTTCCAAAAAAGCTTTTCAATCTTCAAAGATGAGGAATAGCTCCTTTTACCTTTACATGTACGGGCATTGCAAAAAAGAAAAAGTAATTGAGAGCTGAAATTTTTCCTAGAACCAGAAATTCCATCGATAGCTCAACCTCTGATCTGTGGGGCTTGTTGATCCACACATGGCACAAAAACCTGCTTTTGAATTACAACAGATCAATCGAGCCCTATCGGACTATCTTCATTTAAGATTTGAGCTTCAGCTACAGGAGAAAAGGAAGAATATGGAAAGTTGCAACCTGATCAGATAAACATCAGTTTCAAATAACAGGAATTCAGATATACATGCAGTTGGTGCCAACTTGTTCTGGCTGAAACATGATATTCTCAAGAAACAAATCCAAATTCTTCACATGAATGCAGGAATATGCATACCTCAGTGTAACAACTGTGAAATGCAAGGTCCACCCTATCTGTCTACCCTTAGAACATTGTTGGTTATGCTGCCACTGTTAATGGTCTCTCGTTGCGAATCAAATCTCCACTGACCATCAACAATAAATTTTATCTGATGGTAACAAAACCAAAACAAAAATGACCAAGTTTATCCACCTCCAGAATGAACTAGCTTTAAGTGGGCCTCAAGGCATTCCTAAACTGAATTAATATTTAAATAATAGAACATTGTGTGTGTGTGTGTGAGAGAGAGAGAGAGAGAGAGAGAGCGAGAGAGCGAGAGCCAACAGTTAATATCACAGCCAACAAAATATAAATGACATATATATTGTACAAGAGCCAATAAAGCAAACTTTTTACTGAAGAAGTTAAAATGTTATGAGTTGTATTCCTAGAGGTAAATAAGCGCTTTGCAATTATAAGTACAGAACCTATCCTAAGAGATGATTCTTTTTGCCAGGATCTAACTCCCAAGATACACAGTTATCTCTTATCATCACCCTGTTGCACTCTAGTGTAGCTTGGTACGTAAGTATATTAAGGCTCATAATCTCCCAACAAAACAGTAGTTGACATATAACTGCTGCTAAAACTGATGCTTTTGTCATATAACAGTAGTACATATCATCTAGCAGCATTTTTCTTTACTGCATCAGCAATAAATAATTAGCAACTAGTGGCATTTTTAGTAGCTATTGCAAGATACTTCCACTGAGTTAATTGCCGGGTACACAAATTTTCCAAGTCTCTTGATTAAGCCCTTCTGCTTTCTCTTCTTCCCGTCCTTCCAACCCCATCACCTCTCCCTCAGACCATCTCCATGCCTCCATCTTTGTCACTTACCTCCAGCTCTGCTATTATGCAACACCACCTTGTAATGGCTCCACAGTCTCTGCAACTCGACCACCGTTTTCTGGCCAGAGGGGAACCCCAGGAATCAGCTTCAGCATGTTAACCAATACGCTCATCTTCTCTATTGCAGCTGGCCTCCCCAGAGCCATCCTTTTCCTATTGGCTTAGTAAAGAAGTTTATTTATTTATTTATTTATTTATTTTTTATTTTTTTAATCATCCCAGGAAAATGGGTCCAGAATCCAGATACTCAGTATCAGTGAAAATGGGAGAATGACCGACCTGGGCCATCACTCTTTGGAATAAGAAAAGCTGGAAGTTGTGGCAATGGAAGAGTATTAGATGTCAAATACAGCAATCCTTAATCCAATGAGCATTTGCAAACTTTGCTAGTGGCACAATTGAGTCAAATTTCTCTATATTTCGTTATTTCAGAAAATCTTTTTTGTTAGTTTTGTAGTGGGTAATTATATATAGTCTTTTTTGGCATACAGAGGTTATCAAGGGTCTAATTTATCTTGCTATTATAGGAGTCAATTACTACTTAATCTAGCAGTCAATAATCAGTTTGCTTCCCTTTTTTGTGCCCTTAAGAGCCTATATATTGTAAGTTCAATTGTCAATTCAGAAGAGAAATGTATTTGGAGTTCATCTGTTTTCAAAATGGTGATCAGGTAGTCCTAAACCCCGACTTGGGGGCTGAAATGAGCAAATAATGGCATATCCATATTTGCATTCATATTTATTCACCATAAACAAATACAGGTTATGAGACTAAACCAACACTAAATTTGTATCTATGTGAAAACCATTCACATACCAATCTGAATTGGATGTTATTTATATCATATTCATTTAAAACAGATAAAAATATAACTTGTGTACTATTTCAGATATAAATGGAATTGTTGAGTGAAGTTCTATAACAAAAAAACATTAAAGACATAATCATAAAAGATGAGAACATCTAAGGAGCTGATCTTTAATTACTTGACTACAATTTCAGCAAGCACATATGTGAAAACATGAATTAGGTTATGAAAATCTAGACATATAGATGTTCTACTGAAATGTTCATTCTCTGGATATCCAGATCCAGATATGGGGGAAGAAAACTTAGTCAACTCCGTATCCCAAAGATTTTCTATCTCCATATCCAAATCATATCTAAATTGATTGGATAAAAATTTTCTATCCAAATCTAACCCAAGTTGGCTAGAAATTTGGATCCGGTAAGATTTTTGTCCAACAACCTACCAGCCCTTCCTTGAAGTGATCAATCCCCTCAATCTCTCTATGCTTATTTTCTTATATTAAAATACAGTACATCATGTTCTCTGTGATGATTCAGATATTACGCTTACTATCCCACATTGGCAATCATATTCTAAATATTGGAGGTCAGAGTTATAATTTGACAACCAGGTTTCTAAACTTTACTTGGATCTCTTCCTATTGATCTTTCTCAAAGTTCTGCTAGTTACATAACCATTATTGCAAATTTTGGGGGTTTGCTTTATTGAATATCTAAAAGGTTGGGCATTTGATCTTGAATCTTATATCATGAAACCAGTAGCTTCTGCCATGATACTATCCGTACGAGATTTTCTAAATGAATGTCAATTACTGTCAATTGGATTGTAGTAAAATACCTAAAACAAGAGGCAATATGTGAGTGTGCGGTGCAAATTATATTTTGAAACAAATATTGCATTAAGGGGGTGTTTGGTTTTACAGTTTTGCTAAAACCAATTTACGCAAACATAAGATGAAGCAAGCTTTGTACAGCCTTCTCAGAATTTTGACCTTGTAAAAAGATTTAATTGACCAGGAAATCCACCAAGACTCAAAATCGGGGAAATCACTCTTTCCTCTTTTTTCTCCTAGTTTTTTCCCCTTTTCTTTTGTCTCTTCCTCCTCAAAATTGGAAATTCTCAATTCTGGTTCTCTGTTGACCGAATTCTTAAGAATTCTTAGGAATTATTATGAAGTAGCCCATGGATCTTAGTTACCCGAAGTCTTTTTATTGAATCTTCCATAAAAGGGATTACAATCATTATTGCCCTATGACATGGTCTGTTAAATAAAGAATCATATGTTTTGGTCAAGCATTCATGTTCATTCTCAAGATTGCAAAATCTGGTCTTTTTCCGAGTATACTAATAGAAAGAAATCCCTTTTCTTTTTTTCTTTTTCTAGAGTTTTTATTCAACTTATCAATTCATTGCTCAAGTTGTATTTTCTTAGTTCATTGGTATAAATCCAAAAGTTATATACATGTCATATCTCGAAAAAGAGGATCCATCCATCCTTTAAATGTCAATAACCCTAAAGGATCAACTACGGTGATGCAAGGTCTACTATCTTGCATTTAACAAAGGAAATATTTATTGAAGGTGTTGCCCAGATAGACAACCCAAGAGGGGGGATGAATTGGGTTTTAAAATAATTTAGCTATTTAAAACGTTGTGAAGGACTAATTAAAACTATTGCAAGTTGTTTAATTAAATGCTATGTGCTGTGAGTGATATGAGAGGAAGAAGAAGAGAGACAATCAATCACAAACACCAAGTTTTATAGTGGTTCGGAGCTAACCCTTGCTCCTACGTCCACTCCCCAAGTCTCACTTGGGAATTCACTATAACCCCCTTGGATTACAGCCGGTTGTTTTCCAAGCTCACAACCAAACTTGTTGTTTTACGAGCTCACAACGAACTCGGTCGGTTTTCCCAGGCTCACCGACTAGAACCACCCCGATTGTTTTCTCGGGATCACAATCGAACCCTTACACACGTTGGTTTTACACTCGGCTCACCAACCAACCTCAATACCCTTGATTCAATCCCCCGATTGAACCAAGCAGATACAAGTTGTAAATAAAATAGACAAACAGAAAACTAAGCTTCTCAAAAGCAGATGGAAAACAATATAATCTGAAAAGAGTTTAGAAGCCCTCAAACGCTTTTAAGTTGGAGAAGAGGAATTGCTTCTTAAACTTCGGGTCTCCTCTTGAATGTGTAGTCGACTTGAATGCAGGAGGAGGATTCTTTAATTGCTGGGAAGATGTAGGTGGATGCAGTTAATGCAGCTCTTCCCACTTGTTTCGTTGAAGAACAGGTTGCAGAGATTGAATGCTTGAATACTTGGAGTGGAATGGTTGTTCTCTACTTTGCTACAGTCTTCTGTGGCTATTTAAACCAACCCCCACGGAAACTAGCCGTTAGACACCTTTTTCTGCCCGTTCTGCACACTCTGCACAGCCTGACAATGTGTCCGTTGGTGGGTTGGAGTCGACTCGCGCGATCAGGAGTCGACTCGTCTGTAGCGGGAGTCGACTCATACTTTTTCGGAGTCGACTCGGCAACTGTTCCAGATTTGAATTAAAGTTGCCTTCGCGACTGGGAGTCGACTCGCCAACTTCTGGAGCTGACTTGGCTTTCTCGGAGTCGGCTCATCCCATGGAGTCCGTGGATTTATTTTTGAATTTGGTCCACTCGAGTCGACTCGTCAATCCTGGGAGTCGACTCGGCGCTCAGAGCCCGAACTTCCTATCTTCTGTCTTTTTGGCTCGTCCAGTCTTGGAGTCGACTCGAACTTCCTCGGAGTCGACTCGGCTCTCAGTTTCCGAAACTTGGTCTTCTGCCTTTTTGATGTGAAGCTGCCTTGGAGTCGACTCTAGCTGTCTGGGAGTCGACTCGAATCTCAGAGGCAGTAACTTGGTCTTCTGTCTTCTTTGTGGTCGCGGAGTCTCGGAGTCGACTCGCGTATTGCGGGAGTCGACTCGAATCTCAGAGTTCGAAAAATGCTTTCTGTCTTTTTCCTTGTGTTCCTCTGAGAGTCGACTCTCACTTTCTTTGGAGTCGACTTGCCAACCATCGGAGTCGACTCGCGTTCCACTGGAGTCGACTCGAATCTCAGACCCGAAAACTGCTCTCTGACTTTTCTGCCTGTGACTCCTTGGAGTCGACTCATACTTCTCCGGAGTCGACTCGGTAAACATTGGAGTCGACTCGCGCACTTCGGGAGTCGACTCGCTGACAGGTTTTGAATTGAAGCTTTCTGTTCGTCTGTCTGTTCTCAGTCGGAGTCGACTCGTACCGATCCGGAGTCGACTCGAGCCCGTGCCAGTAAACTTGATACGCTTGGAGTCGACTCGTGATACTCTGGAGTCGACTCGAGTCTCAGACTTTGGTTCAAGCTGACTTCTTAACTTATCCAAAATACTATGAACCAAGTCTAGAGACACTTAGAGAAGATTTTCACTGAAAACACTTAATTGAATTCATTAGTAAACAAGAAATATACTCAAATGCTTTGAGCTCATCAAAATCAAATAGGGTTTTAATCAATCACTCCACAATCTCCCCCTTTTTGATGATGACAAAACATTGAGTATATGTAAAGTGAATTGCACCATAAACAATGAAATAAAATCCATAAATGAATTCAAATGTCTGGTAATTCAATTTATCCAAGCTTGAAAGGAGTGAAACAGTAAATTTCGGAGTTAAAGCTCCCCCTTTCATTTGGAATTATATAAGCCTTCATATTATGCAATCAATTGTTTGGCTTATATATCTTTAATGATTTAGCTTTGTTAAAATTTCAGATTCTCCCCCTCAACATATGCATTCTACTTTGTTTTGATTCTTTGAATTTCCTTTTAATGCTTTGAAGTTTTTGAACTGAAATTTTGGTTTTTAGAGGGAAAATCTGTCAATTTGTTCTTGAGTAGGATTCAGCTAATCTCCGAATATCCCTTGAATAGATTCTGGAGATTACTCCATTAGGAGCCCCAAAAGAGAGATAATGAGCCTCGAGGTACCGAATCCACTTAGAACAAATTTGTGTGTTTTAAGAGTTTATTTTTTTATTGATTTCCATTGATTCCTTTTACATATTTTATGCATATTTCTCCCCCTCAACATATTTTATACATATTTCTCCCCCTTTTTGTCATCATATCAAAAAGGAGGTAATCAGAACACACAATCAAACATAGATCAAAAGGCACAGTATTGAAGAAAAATGCGGCTACTCATTGTATTAATTTGTATGTAAGTACATTTCAGAATACAATAAGTAAAGCAAAACAATACATGTCAAAACAAAACACAAAAAGTAGCTATGGTCTCCTCGAGAATGTAGCTCCTCCTCTCGAGGATGTGGCTCCTCCTCTCGAGGATGTGGCTACTCGAGGCATGCGCTCCACGAGTGATTGGACCGCATTGGTGACGTTCTCGAGCTGGCGAATGATGGCCTGGATGGCCCTGCTCTGTGTCGTATCCAGCTCGAGCACCGACTTCTGCAGTCCGTCCAGCTTGTCGATGAGCACATTCGACAAGCGCTCGGCCCCCGCGGTAGTGGTGGACATGTCACGGCCGATGTCATCCCGCATCTGTCGAGTGGTGCTCGTGACCTCACCCATGCTATGGAACTGGGCCTGCATCAAGGTCCTCATGTTGTATATCTCTTGCCGCACCTCAGCCGTCATGTCAGTCACGGCTGTCAGGGAAGGAACCAACGCGGAAGATGTGGGCGCAGGAGAGGGAGTAGGCATCGAACCTCGGAGCTCCCGAAGCAACTCATCCCTCAGATCTCGGACTATCTCCTGCCGCAGCTCCCGGAGCTGCTCAGGATCAATGCGGACCTCCATGGGTGGTGGAGCCGAGGAGGAGGGTCCGGCGGAAGTGGGAGGAGCCGAAGTGGGTGGAAAGTCTGGTACGTCAGGAAAGTCAGAATCGGGCTCAGGACTGGGGGAAGGTCTGGTGGTCTGTGTGGTGATGGATGACTTCCTAACCCAAATCCCCTCTCTCTTCCGAAACCCCATCCTGTGTAGGGTCCCTGCACGCATGCGATCAGTCTATCGCAATGCGCGAAAGGGTTCCCCCTCAGGGATAGAAATCTCGTACTCCCTAAATAATAATGTGAAGACCATGCCGTAGGGTAGGGTGAGCCTAGGTCTGTCTAGTGGCTCACACATGTATCGATATATGAGTTTGGGAAAGTTGATTGGGGTGTCATGAAGCATATAGAACATGAGAGCTAGGTCTCTCTCAGATACAAAGTCAAATCTCCCGGTCTTAGGGAAGATGGACCTAGACAATATACTCAAGAGGATCCGCATCTCAATCGGTAGTGAGCTAGCGGATACCTCGTCTATGGGTGACTGGGGTGGATGCCCTAGAACGGCCGTAAGGGCCTCAACCCTGTCCTCAGGGTGTGTGGGAGCCACCCCTACTAGTGGAAGGTGGAGGATGTGGGCAATAAGATCCTCCGTAACGAACAGAGGGACACCGGCTACTGTGCCCTCGATACCCCCATCTCCCCGATGGACGGTACCGTAGAACTCTCTAATGAGCCCTGGATATGTGGGGAGATCTAAGGTGAGGAAGTACTCTAATCCCTGGGCCCTGAGTCTATCACCTATAGTGAACCCTTCCCGGGAGAGATAGTCGAAGTCGACATATCTCCCGGTGGTGACGGCCTTCCCGGCTAATGGCCTCGCGGGAACCGCCCTAGGCGGGGAACGAGCCGGAGGTTGTGGCCTCGCGGGATCGTGCCGAGCCTTGGAGCGCCGCTCGGGACCGGCCTCGGGTCGGGACCTCTTCCGGACTACGGTCTTACGCGGCATAATGACCTAAAATGGGAGGAAAACCTAATGAACGGTGAAGAACCGACGGAAAAGTCTTGGGGACGACCGGGGACGACCTAGAAAGGGAGGAAAAACCCTAGGGGACGGTGAAGGGTCGACGGAAAAAGTCTTGTGGACGACCTAGGAGTCGGCTCTAGGGCTTGTGAACAGTGGCGGCTTGAGAAAGAAGTGTTTTCGAAACGACAAAGTTAGGGTTAAAAAGTCGGATCCCGACTGCGAGTCGACTCCACTGAGTCGCGAGTCGACTCGACCTCGAGTCGACTCCAGAATATGCGCGAGTCGACTCTCCTTATGCGCCTGTAGACCTCGAGTCGACTCCCGACTATATGTGAGTCGACTTCCCCTCAGCTGCCATCTCTGCGAGTCGACTCCCGAAAATGCGCGAGTCGACTCTCCCTCAGGAGCCGACTCTGAAACTTACTCGAGTCGTCTCTAACTTTGGCACGCACCTAAAAATCATGCTACATTCGTGCCAAATGAGGGAAAAACACTAAAGTATGATCTGATTTGATGATCAGTGAAAAGAAACTCTATTTTAACCACAATCTAATCATCAAAATCAATGAATCTAGTGGAAACTACCACTAGGATGGATCAATCACTCCTAATCCCCTCCTAAGCACACTAAACCTCTCTTCACTTAGGGGTTTTGTAAAAATATCTGCTAATTGATCATCAGTACAAACAAATTGGAGTGTCACATCACCATTCAATACATGATCTCTTATGAAGTGATGTCTTATCTCAATGTGTTTAGTTCTTGAATGCTGAATTGGATTTTTAGTTAGATTAATGGCACTTGTATTATCACAATTAATGGAAATTTTATCTTGTTTAATGCCATAATCTTCTAGTTGTTGTTTAATCCACAAGATTTGAGCACAACAACTTCCGGCTGCAACATATTCAGCTTCAGCAGTAGACAATGCAACCGAGTTTTATTTCTTGCTAAACCATGAGATAAGGTTTTCTCCTAGAAACTGACAAGACCCGCTGGTACTTTTTCTATCAAGCTTACATCCAGCGAAGTCTGAATCTGTGTATCCTATTAAGTTTAGGCTAGATTCTTTAGAGTACCATAATCCTATATTCATAGTTCCTATTAAGTATTTAAAAATTCTCTTAACTGCAACTAGATGTGATTCTTTAGGATTAGCCTGATATCTAGCACACATGCAAACGCTAAACATAATATCAGGTCTACTTGCAGTAAGATACAATAAGGATCCTATCATACCTCTATACAGTTTCTGATCTACAGATTTACCTGATTCATCTTGGTCTAATTTGCATGATGAGCTCATGGGGGTGCTGATTGACTTGTTTCCCTCCATATCAAACTTCTTGAGCATCTCCTTGATATATTTGGCTTGATTGATGAAGATGCCTCCTTCAGACTGTTTGATTTGAAGCCCGAGGAAGTAGTTCAGCTCTCCCATCATGCTCATCTCAAATTCACTCTGCATTAAATCAGCAAATTCTTCGCAGAGGCGATTGTTAGTAGCACCGAAAATGATATCATCAACATAAATCTGTACTAATAACATATCTTTGTTTTGCTTTTTCAGAAACAGTGTTGTATCTACATTTCCCCTAGAGAATTTATGTTCTAATAGGAATTTGCTAAGCCTCTCATACCATGCTCTAGGTGCTTGTTTTAAACCATAAAGTGCTTTGTTCAGTTTATATACATGATTAGGGTATTGATGATTTTCAAAACCAGGAGGTTGTTCTACATATACCTCCTCATTAATATACCCATTTAAAAATGCACTTTTTACATCCATTTGAAATAGTTTGAAGTCCTTAGAGCATGCATACGCTAATAATAATCTAATGGCCTCAAGTCTAGCTACTGGAGCAAAGGTTTCATCAAAATCTATACCTTCTTCTTGATTATAACCCTTTGCTACTAGTCTAGCCTTATTCCTTATAACAATTCCATTTTCATCAAGTTTATTTTTATAAATCCATTTAGTACCTATAATTGGATATTCAGAAGGTCTCTCTACTAGATTCCATACCTTATTTCTAGTAAATTGGTTTAATTCTTCTTGCATTGCATTTATCCAATTTACATCATTTTCGGCTTCTTCTCTATGTTTGGGCTCAAAGTGTGAGACAAAAGCTAGATGGTTATTTAGATTTCTAAGGGATGCTCTAGTCCTAACCGGTTGAGATGGATCATCTAGAATTAGTTCCTTAGGATGCCCGTGAGCATACCTCCAAGCTTTAGTTAGCCCATGATCCACAATAGCCTCTTGGCTTGATGATGCTCCTTCACTCAACTTTTGATTATCATCTTGTAATACCATTTCATCTATCTTTTCTTCAAGAATTTCAACATCATCATCAAAATTAACTTTCTTACTAGAGGAAAAATCACTAGAGTCATCAAATACAACATGTATAGATTCTTCTATAACTAACGTTCTTTTATTAAAGACTCTATAGGCTTTACTAGTTGTAGAGTAACCTAAGAATATTCCCTCATCAGATTTAGAGTCAAATTTACCTAGATTATCTTTCCCATTATTATGAACAAAACACCTACATCCAAAAACATGAAGGTAATTGACTTTTGGTTTTCTGTTTTTCCAAAGTTCATAAGGTGTTTTCTTTATGATGGGTCTCAATAGAACTCTATTTAATATATGACAAGAGGTATTAATGGCTTCTCCCCAAAAGTACTTAGGGAGGTTACTTTCACATAACATAGTTCTAGCCATTTCCTCTAGAGTTCTATTTTTCCTCTCCACAACTCCATTTTGTTGTGGTGTCCTAGGTGCAGAAAAATTATGGGTTATCCCCTTTTTACTACAAAACTCATCAAATGACAGATTTTCGAATTCGGTACCATGGTCACTTCTTATAGCTATTACAGAGGTATCTCTAGCATTGGTTACTTCTTTATGGAATTTCTTAAAAATAGAAAATGCTTGATCCTTATGTGCTAGGAACATGACCCATGTGTACCTAGAATAATCATCTACAATAACTAGACCATATTTATTTCCACCTAGGCTTGTTGTTCTAGTTGGTCCGAATAGGTCCATGTGTAATAATTCTAGAGGCCTAGAGGTAGAGACACATTTTATGAATTTAAATGAGTTCCTAGATTGTTTGCCAAATTGACATGCTTCACATATTTTGTTCTTTTCAAATTTTAATTTTGGCAAACCTATCACGGAATCTCTTTTAACTAGTTTAGTTATTGTGTCCATGCTTGCATGACCTAACTTGCGGTGCCATAACCAACTAGCATCATTATCTTTAGTTTCATTAACAACTAAACATTGGTTATGTTTTGCAAGATCTTCAAGGTCTACAACATATACATTTCCACGTCTAATTCCTTTAAAAACTAAACTATTGTCATTAGGGTTTGTTATAATGCATAGTGATGGTTTAAACATAACATCATACCCTTTATCACATAGTTGACTAATGCTTAATAAGTTATGCTTTAGACCATCAACATATCTAACATTATCAATAAAAGTAGAAGGGGTGATTTGAACTTTACCAATACCAATGATGTGACCTTGGTTGTTGTCTCCAAAAGTCACAGCACCTCCCTTCTTAGCTTCAAGGGTGAAAAATTGATCCTTGTCACCCGTCATGTGCCTTGAGCAGCCACTATCCAAATACCAGCAGTTTTTGTTGACCTTGGCTGCAAGACACTCCTACACAAGCAGATTATATAATTTTAGGTATCCAAGTTTTCTTGGGTCCTTCATGGTTAGTCATGTTGGTTCCTTTTGGAACCCATACCCTTTTAATTTTCCTTTTTGTTTTACCTTTCCTAAAATTACACACATTTGCTTTATGACCTATAGTTCCACAACAAAAGCAGGTTATTTTCTTAGTTTTACTTTCCCCAGCTTTAACAAAGAAGTTACTAAGAAGTTTTTGTTTATTTCTTGGTTTATACCCTAAACCCGCTTTATTAAATACTGCTCGTTGACTATTGAGTATCATATTTAACTTTTCAGAACTACATGTAAATTTTTCAACCAAAGGTTTGTATTTGTTAAGTTCTTTGGTTAGTGTTTGATTTTCTGCCTTTAGATCATTTAGTTCTTTTGTGAGATCCTTGGTTAAGATTTGTTTATGGTTTTTAAGTTCTGAAAGTTCCTTAGTTAGTTTTTCATTATCCTTAGTTAAGGTATTAGTCTTTTGAGTTAAAAGTTGGTTGCTTGTCTTAAGGTCTATATTTTCTTTGGTGATTAAATCCTTATCCTTAACTAATGAATCATACTTACGGATATAAGTTTGGTTAGATACTTTTAATTCTCTGTTTTTAACATTTATAGCCTTATATTCAATCATTAGTTCATTAAAAGCATCATAAAGCTCATCAAAAGTAAAATCTAAAGGCGATTCGAGCGTTACCTCATTTCCATTGGCCATGAAGCAGAAATTGGCCTTTTCCTCTTGTTCCTCATCCGATGAAGAGGATGATGAGTCCGAGTCGGATAGTGTCGTGACAAGAGCCTTCTTCTTCTTGTACTTGCTCCTCTTCTTCAGTAAAGGGCACTCAGCTCTTATGTGACCCGACTTCTTGCATTCGTAACACCCAATCCCCTCATTTTTCCTTTCCTTACCTTTGTCCTTGCGGTAGGAATTTGAGGGGCCTCTCCTTTGATGATAGGACTTCTTGTGGTTGATGAATTTTCTGAATTTGCGCACAAGAAGTGCCTCACCATCATCTTCCTCATGTTCTTCTTCTTCACTGCTGCTACTGCAAGATAAGTCCTTGTTAGATGAAGTAGATTTTAGAGCTATTACCTTTTTCTTATGGGAGGACTCTTCCTCGTTGTGTTGTTTCATGGTTAGCTCGTGCGTCATTAGGGATCCAAGAAGCTCCTCAAGTGGTAACTTGTTCAAGTCCTTGGCTTCTTGGATTGCCGTCACTTTAGCTTCCCATGACCTTGGTAGACACCGAAGGATTTTTCTGACAAGCTCACTGTTAGTATAGTTCCTGCCAAGGCTTTTTAGGCCATTGACAATATCAGTAAACCTAGTGAACATGCATGTGATTGTTTCATTAGAATCCATTTTAAATAGTTCATATTTATGAACCAAAATATTTATTTTGGATTCTTTGACTTGATTCGTGCCCTCATGGGTCACTTCAAGTCTGTCCCAAATCTCTTTTGCAGAATTGCAAGTTGAGACCCTATTGAATTCATTTCTATCTAAGGCACAATAAAGCACATTCATAGCTTTAGAATTTAGTTGTGCCTTTCTCATGTCATGTTTATCCCAATCCTTTTCTAGTTTGGGTACCGTGACACCTTCTACATATATGGATGGGATGTATGGGCCATTTACTATAATGGTCCACATCTCATAGTCTTGGGCTTGGATGAATATTCTCATCCTAGCCTTCCAATATGAGTAGTCGGATCCATTAAAGAATGGGGGTCTTTGGGTGGACTGACCCTCAATGTGAGAAGATCCAAATGGAGTTGTCATTTCGATCTTTTACTCTTGGGTGGAAGAGTTTAGGCTCTGATACCACTTGTTGCCCAGATAGACAACCCAAGAGGGGGGGTGAATTGGGTTTTAAAATAATTTAGCTATTTAAAACGTTGTGAAGGACTAATTAAAACTATTGCAAGTTGTTTAATTAAATGCTATGTGCTGTGAGTGATATGAGAGGAAGAAGAAGAGAGACAATCAATCACAAACACCAAGTTTTATAGTGGTTCGGAGCTAACCCTTGCTCCTACGTCCACTCCCCAAGTCTCACTTGGGAATTCACTATAACCCCCTTGGATTACAGCCGGTTGTTTTCCAAGCTCACAACCAAACTTCTTGTTTTACGAGCTCACAACGAACTTGGTCGGTTTTCCCAGGCTCACCGACTAGAACCACCCCGATTGTTTTTCCGGGATCACAATCGAACCCTTACACACGTTGGTTTTACACTCGGCTCACCAACCAACCTCAATACCCTTGATTCAATCCCCCGATTGAACCAAGCAGATACAAGTTGTAAATAAAATAGACAACCAGAAAACTAAGCTTCTCAAAAGCAGATGGAAAACAATATAATCTGAAAAGAGTTTAGAAGCCCTCAAACGCTTTTAAGTTGGAGAAGAGGAATGGCTTCTTAAACTTTGGGTCTCCTCTTGAATGTGTAGTCGACTTGAATGCAGGAGGAGGATTCTTTAATTGCTGGGAAGATGTAGGTGGATGCAGTTAATGCAGCTCTTCCCACTTGTTTCGTTGAAGAACAGGTTGCAGAGATTGAATGCTTGAATACTTGGAGTGGAATGGTTGTTCTCTACTTTGCTACAGTCTTCTGTGGCTATTTAAACCAACCCCCACGGAAACTAGCCGTTAGACACCTTTTTCTGCCCGTTCTGCACACTCTGCACAGCCTGACAATGTGTCCGTTGGTGGGTTGGAGTCGACTCGCGCGATCAGGAGTCGACTCGTCTGTAGCGGGAGTCGACTCATACTTTTCCGGAGTCGACTCGGCAACTGTTCCAGATTTGAATTAAAGTTGCCTTCGCGACTGGGAGTCGACTCGTCTTGACCCAGAGTCGACTCGCCAACTTCTGGAGCTGACTTGGCTTTCTCGGAGTCGGCTCATCCCATGGAGTCCGTGGATTTATTTTTGAATTTGGTCCACTCGAGTCGACTCGTCAATCCTGGGAGTCGACTCGGCGCTCAGAGCCCGAACTCCCTATCTTCTGTCTTTTTGGCTCGTCCAGTCTTGGAGTCGACTCGAACTTCCTCGGAGTCGACTCGGCTCTCAGTTTCCGAAACTTGGTCTTCTGCCTTTTTGATGTGAAGCTGCCTTGGAGTCGACTCTAGCTGTCTGGGAGTCGACTCGAATCTCAGAGGCAGTAACTTGGTCTTCTGTCTTCTTTGTGGTCGCGGAGTCTCGGAGTCGACTCGCGTATTGCGGGAGTCGACTCGAATCTCAGAGTCCGAAAAATGCTTTCTGTCTTTTTTCTTGTGTTCCTCTGAGAGTCGACTCTCACTTTCTTTGGAGTCGACTTGCCAACCATCGGAGTCGACTCGCGTTCCACTGGAGTCGACTCGCGTTCCACTGGAGTCGACTCGAATCTCAGACCCGAAAACTGCTCTCTGACTTTTCTGCCTGTGACTCCTTGGAGTCGACTCATACTTCTCCGAAGTCGACTCGGTAAACATTGGAGTCGACTCGCGCACTTCGGGAGTCGACTCGCTGACAGGTTTTGAATTGAAGCTTTCTGTTCGTCTGTCTGTTCTCAGTCGGAGTCGACTCGTACCGATCCGGAGTCGACTCGAGCCCGTGCCAGTGAACTTGATACGCTTGGAGTCGACTCGTGATACTCTGGAGTCGACTCGAGTCTCAGACTTTGGTTCAAGCTGACTTCTTAACTTATCCAAAATACTATGAACCAAGTCTAGAGACACTTAGAGAAGATTTTCACTGAAAACACTTAATTGAATTCATTAGTAAACAAGAAATATACTCAAATGCTTTGAGCTCATCAAAATCAAATAGGATTTTAATCAATCACTCCACAGAAAGAAATCCTTATCTGTCTAGGTAGTATGCATATCCTCCTTGGCAACACATTGCTTCATTTTATACCATGTCTTTGTCTAATCTGGTAGGCACCCGGAAAATTATATAAGCCATATCTTCTCAATCTAATGAAGACTAAAATTAGTTCCAATGGAAGTGTGTTACATAATACAATACTCTATGATTAGTATTATTTCGTAAGGTTATCACCAAGGATTCAAATGTCAGTGCTGGTGGACATGTCAACCAATGGCTGACAAAAGATGTGCTATTCCATGCCAACAAATCACTATTTGCATATTTGCATATACAACCTTGCGAATATAGGTAATTGCATATTTGCCCTCTGAAAATCACTATTTGCAGAAATATTCCTCAAATCATCTTGTTTTTTCATGAATACCCCACCCATTAGATTTACTGGATGATGTTAATAACTAATACTTTAAGTATAAATAAACCTTATTAGACTTTGCATCAATACCCTTGAAAAAATTACATAAAAATATAGTTCTTTTCAACAAAAAGTGAATGTTAATCTTTTCAAGGGCATTAAAATAAACGGTAATAGTGTCAAATGATACTCAAACCAATTATTTATTGACATCATTAGAAAAAAAATATAGCTGAAGGGGCTTTCATGCAAAAATAGGATGATTTGAGGGGTATAAATGCAAATAATGATTCCCAAGGGCAAATATATAATAAGCCATTTTTGTAAGAGTATAGATGCAAAGAACCAAAAAAAGGTTCCATGTCGAGTGATACCTAGCCATATCTAGCTATAAAGCAACCTTGTGTTGACTCCTACAATATGCATATTGTGTCACACATGCACCTAGTGCCGACACCAGCTAAAAACGCCTAGCATAGTCGGCATGGACCAACACCCAAATCATAGGTTTTCAACATGAAACAGAAGCAAGTACTTCGTAGGTGTGAATACTAATATCAGCCTGTACCACCATGTATCACAATGATATACTACAAAACAGGTCAAGGCTGATCAGCAATTTTAACATGAAATTTTGAGTATCAAAGTTAAATTTTTAATTAAAAGGTACCGAAATAGGAAGATCTATTTTTTTACAATTTTAATATTTGAGATCCTTATCATGTACAATACTAGTTAGCGTTAGTCGGAAAGCCAGACTTCCATAAACTGGTGTCCTGAACAGTTACATGCATTGTAATGTGTTTATAAGCCTGAGCATGTATTCAATAATTTAATTTGTGAGGGCACATGGAAAATATTAACATGGATACCTCCCAGTAAAGGGAATTTGAAAGTAGTCTAAATGGTAAAATAGTGCTTTTCCTAGTGTAACAAAGTGTTGGCATAATACAGTTAAAATACAAATCATTGAGTTGCACAAGCACAATAGTATTACACTTCAATCCTCTTTCATGTCTATCTACAATCCAAAAAACAATAGCCTCATTTGAGTAAATAGTTTATCTTGAATACCCAGAAATATTGCGGAGAAAATCATTGCAAATTTGCAATGCGGGTCGTGGTCTACAAAGGTGGCTTCTTTGTTTCAAGAGAGACTTGATGAGACTATAGTTATTGTATATATGTCATTCATTTTCTTTACATTCAAAATGGACCTCTTATAACTCTTATGTTATCTTGTTGAACTTTTCAACTGTGAAATTGTAAAAAAAAAAAATCTTTTAGAATCAAGAATAAAAGAGAGGATAGAAGAATAAAAGAAGTACCCAACTGAATGTACAAGATAAGTCAATAAGAGTGTGAATTGAACTAGTTTAGCATATGCTCATTTATTTAATTTTCTATTCAATCAAATTTTACTAATCTAACATATAAAATCTTACATCACAGGAGATCAGTCCTGCAGATTTACATACCTCATAAACTCCAGGATAAAGCCATAACACTGTTGACCAGAGTAATGGTTTCCTGCATGGTATATTATCAGAAAGAGCTAGGCAGTACTCATGTAGCTCCTTTAAGAGAGCATAAAGAGCTATTGGATCAAAACAGCATGAAGTAATTGAAGGAAGATCATAAATTTAAGGGCAAAAATGGTTTTGTTGAATTTTGAGGAACGACTTAAAATTAATTTGCTTCCTGTCAGCCTGGAAGCTGTGAGCTAGTCATTGCCGTAAATTCTGCAATTACAGACCTGTGATATGTTCCAAATTCCACTTTGATTGACAGAACCCTCCAAATTTTGGCTTCAACCAATGGTGAAGAGCTTCTATGTTTTCACAGATATTAACATCCAGAGTACCTCATGCTACAATTTTTCCTTATCTAATAATAGAAGGAAGAAAGGCAAAAACTGAGCAGTCCAATTGGCACCAAACACAAGCTAAGGTTTGATAATAAGCTTTTCATGGGTGATCTGACCTGGATTATGTTTTGTATATGCATGTACTGCTGAATCATCATACCAGGTTAAATGTTTTTTTAAGGCTGAATGGACATATTTTTTTCACGAAGTAAAAAATGAATGGTCTAAAGATACATATGGATGCTGATTGATAATAAGCTAGGTAACTGAAATGTAATCTTCTCTCAAATATCTTCTGGGTAGTGTGATCAGAAACTACATAACCTTAGAAATATAGCATAATTTAAAGTAAAAACTATATATTCAGTCAATCATTATGGAAAACTAGATACTTGATTCGTCACCTTATTCTTAAGCAGGGTATCAATGGAGTAACAGCAAGAAGCAAATTGGAACTCTTGGGGTGCAGGACAATATTGGATCTTTACTAACCAAATTAATGGTGTTTCAATGATGGATAGCATTTTTATGGATAGACAAACATTAAGAGCAAGCACTGCTGGTCAAGGCTGCTAACAAGAAGTCAGATTGCAATAAGAGATTTACAGCTCTATTGCTAGGAAGCTATTGAAAATTCCAAACTTCATGTTCTACCACCATAATTAGTTTAATCACAAAAGAACTGTTTTTGCAATTTTAGGTCGGTTTCAGGCCTATTATCACCAAAGTCACTCGTAGTAGCATCACCCAACTCTAAAAGCACTAGCCTTTGTTTCACATGAAATTCAAGTTGTCACGCCCCAGATCCGGAGCATGACATGGTCGTGCTACCGAAGGGTACAACCCACGATAATACGAAGCCAATATTATATTTATCTTCCAAATTCATCTCAAATATAATAGAATAAATAGGAATCCAATTTCATTATCCATTAAATGCAACCAATACTAGTTTGGAGCATCTAAATCCAAACATAAATACCAAACCCATAATCCTCAATACTTAGAAAATCATTGACTACAAATTTATAGTCAATTTAAAATACTAAAATCCTTCTACAAAATCGCCAAGCTTGCTAGCACGAACTTCAAGCCTGGACCAACCTTCACCCTACTGATCCTATTCGCCTGAAGAGAGAAAAAAATAAAAATAGAGGTATATGAGTGGCACATCACAGTAAGTAAACATTTCACTACCTTATCGAATGAAACAAAAGTTTTTCCATGTTAATGCATTATTTAAGAAAAATAACAGATATTCCAAAATAAGCATTTCATAATACAGTATATTAAGAACAAATCAAAAGCAAACCATGCATAAACAAATAATCCATTTTTTATAAACATAGTACCAAGTTCATTATTGCAAATAAATTTGTAAATCGTTTTTCATGTCATGTAATCCTATCATGGATCAAAATATTACTCATAGATATTCGTGCTATGATCACTATAACCTATGATAGGGTCATCTTCGTAATCGACAAGATATCATAGTTCATATTTGTTACCAAAATGAATCCACTTAAGATTTGTCATAGACAAACCAAAATGAATCCACCATTTAGCTGCAAAAATATTGACGAAAATTACATATAAGATAGTATCATATTAGTAACCATCTAACATCAGGTAATAGTTATCATTGATATATAATATACCTAGATTCATACTTTTTTTACGACGGCTACTGGGCCTCCAAAGTTGTCAGTGCCTTCTCTAAATATTTTCGTTTGTGAAATTAACCTTGTTGTAATATGTTAATCATTGAAGACACGAGTTAACTTACACATGCTATTTAAGTTTACTTATCTCTTCTAAACATAAGGACGTGACCTCTGGATCAAGCTCCATATTGTAAATCACATTGCATAGAGCGACCAGAAATTCGTCATCTATATCGATTCTAGATACAGTGTATTGAAACCTCAGATTCAGGCAGTAAGCTGCACATAGAGTTCGTAATTTCTTTAATGAAATTGTACTAATAAAAGAGTAGTCTAATTTTAAATATTCTTGCTTACCTGGTAGATGCAAGTCCCTACCCACCTGATTATCCTGCCACCGCTCAAAGATGTTGATGTACTCCTAGACATGCATTGGACCTGCCTCTTCCCTGATCTGATTCTTTACCCTCTCCATCATATGATATAAGAAACCCATATAGGAATACCTTTTGTTGTCCACATCCAAAATACTTCATACAATGGCTTGATAGCCTTCACTATCTTTTTTGCCCGCTGCCAAAATGCTACCTCATCACCAAGTCCTCGACAGTGTTTCCTTCAGTGTCAGCCCTCACAAATCTGCTTTTCTGCCACTTGGAACTGACAAATCTAATGTAGGACTATTTTTCTCTCAAGAAGGCTATCAAGTGCAACATCTGACATAGTTGCTTTTCTGAACTCTAGAAGCCTGCTGCTTGCAGAACCAAAGTCCGACTCGTAGTATGAGGGCCCAAATCGAGCCCTATGTCTAGCCACCTCATCCTGCTACCACTGATCATCCAGACTCGCCTGCATGGCAGCCTGGATCTATGCATCATCTGGAGCGGACACCTCCTCTGGCTCTCTGAAGTATAGAAAGGTGGCTTTACCGCTCGACGGTCCACCTCCGCCTTCTTTGCAATCCTCTCCTTCGCTACTCTAAAATCAGCGTAATGCTTCTTCATCATCTGCCAAACCTTCTATGTGTAGTTCTGGCACATAGATACATCAGGATAACTACCAAGTAAGTGCTTCATCAACCTGGTTGCCCTCCTCCTATGAACTCTGTGTTGCGCCAGTTGCACTTCAAATGGTGCCGGCCCAAGAGTATTTACTCATGATCCCAGCCAATGTTACGCTCTGAGTCCTTTTTTTCTTGATGGCTTCATTTGTGCAGGTTTATCAAAAACATCAGTTTATCAATTATTAAAAAATAGCAAAATTAATTTACGATGAAGATATTTTTATCTTAATAAATATATCAAATTTATCTAATATTTTACCCTAATTTTATTTTTTTATATATTTTTAATAATTTTATAATTTAAAAATATGTTAAAAAATTATAAATTTAAAAAATATGATTTCTACCTCAAAAATTACTATTAAATTATGTAATATGTACTACTAATTTTTCATAATTTTTGGTATTAGTTGTATGTTTTTAATTATTTTTTGAATTTAGAAATAATTTTTAAATATTAATATTTTACAAAATTAATTTCATCACAGATCTATGTAGAACTCAAGAATGGATATTACATATATTTTTCTAGACCCTCGAGCATGCATCAGAGGCTACTTATTTTTTAATTTTTTTCAAATTTAGGCCTTAGCCACTATGCGCATGATTGCATCAAAACTTGAATGAATGGACACCAAATTTTTTATGGAGAGTAGCTTGCATGTCCCTAAATACATTTCTGATTTTACAATTTTTTAATTTTTATTTATTTTAAAAATATTTATTTTTTAATCTGAAAATATATTTTTAATTTTTAAAAATTATATATAACTAAAAATAAAAAAAAATTATGTCAGCATGTTGATCGTCCATAGATCTAAAACATATAAAAAAATAAGCCCAAATCAAAAATTTTGACATGATCTTTCCTTATTTTGCAATTTTTGAGCTATTTTTTCAAGCCGCCCCCTCCAAAAAAAAAGGAGGGAATGAGGTAAGGGATAGGAAGCACACAGCACACCTTATTGAACCTTTGATCTTCCTTCTAATAGCCTATAGCGGTTTTATTTTTGGAGTATTTAGAAAGAAAAAGCGGTGGAGCTGCTTTCATATGTTGTTAGGAAGGAATTCTCGGGCCTTCCCAATGGCCACCTAAAAGCATCAGGTGGCAATCATTTAAGGAGGAATAGTATCAACTAGATTCATAACCAGGTTGACTTGGTGAAAGCCGGTCAGTTCGCACCGAGTCTGCACCGAACCAACAGATTCCTGCCGGTTTCAGCCAGTTCTGATCCGTAAAGGACCGGTTTCGGCCGGTTCGGTAGGGGTTTCGGCTGGTACAGGGCCGAAACTGAAAATATTAGTCAACCCGACTTGGTTTCGCACCTAGTCGGCTTGGCACTATCCCAACGATGGAATTTTAAAATGAAAAGGAGAGGGAGAGAACCGGTTCGGACCGATCCGTGCGGTTTAGGACCGGAGCCGACCAGTTTGGGACCGGCTCCAACTCGCACAGGTGAACCAACCCAATCTCCCACCGGGTTGGCTCAGTACAGGCCGAACCGCTCACCAACCCAATCTCCCACCGGGTTGGCTCAGTACAGGCCGAACCGAGCGGTTCGGCCCGATTCGGCAGTCTTTGGTGACGGTTCATATACAAGAAGCAACATTCTAAAAGTGCAAGTCCCTTAAATGCATTAGAGAAAATCAGTTCTGATGCTTATCATGGAGAGGACTTTCCAAAAACCTTAGGTGTTATTCCTATATTTAATGTAGAGGACCTTCCAGCTTATCATGGATCACATGATAGCTCAACAGTTCAACCAAGAGCTCCACATCTACCTTTGCCCCCCAAAGAAGTTGAAGTTATTGAGGATGTGTTGGACAGCCAGCATCTCTACTTGAAGTAGATGCTACCAAAACTTCCTTGTAAAGTGGAAAGATTGTCCAATCTCGGATTGTACTTGGATTACTGCAATGGAGTTCCAAAAGATCCATCCAAAAATGTAGGAGAGGTACATTGCCTTTCACAAGTGCTGTCAACTGGGGAGTGAATGATAGAGACGCTTCACAGCATATGTAATTTTATATTATGAAAAAATCTGCACTTATATGGCAAGAAACTAGAGCAAATCCAATTTGGGACCTTTACTAGCCCAAGACTTTGACACTAAAGCCCACCGGCCTAGCCAAGATCCAAGCCCATTAGCTAGAAGATTCTAGCATGTACTTTACAACTCATTGCCAACCCATGGACAACTACGCTTAGCTAATCGCCAACTAAGTGCTAGTTGGAACCTTCGTAATGACAACTCAATGCCAACCTATTCACAACCATTGCTCAGTTGCTTTTGTGATATTTTAATTATGAACCTCCTCTATAAGAGGAGGGCAGATATCCTTTGCAAAAGTATGTTAGGTTCTAAATAAAGTTTCTAGTTCCTAAATTTGGTGCAATGCCATGATTCTGAAGGAGTGATTCCTTTCTTTACTGGGTGTGATTCCTAGTAGTCCCAAGCCAATTGCTGCATCACTATTCCACAAAGACATGCAAGTAGACTCTCTCTACCCAGAGTGGGAGAAGATGATACAAATCCATTGGGGAATATCTCTGTCCATAAAGGTTAGTGAGGAAAGCCTCATTTTTCTCATGAACATTCTCATAAAGCCTCAACATCATAATTATTGCCATCACTTTTTCTCAATCACACCCTGAGAGATTCCTTATCCTGAAAACCTACCTTTCCAATTCTCAACTTTCCATCTTCCAATCGCATGTGCTTTAGGGATAGGTCAAACCTATTTATTTCTTTCCTTTTTTTTCAACACTAGGCAAGTGATAAAATTGGTCCATAGCAAGGTTCGCCGTCTCAGTACCGGACTCCGTATCGGTGCCACACTAGCACAGTATCGGTACAGAGTTTTTTTAGTGTACCGAGTGTCGGTACGCCACCCGTACCAGATACCGGGACCCCATCTGTACTGAGTACAGGTATCGAACTGGTATGGTACGGTACACCCCGTACTATCCGATTCGGGCCGATACGGCATACCATAGTCCATAGGCTTGCTTCTTCACACCATGCAACTTGGCAGAGCATAAGCGAGACCAAATTTGTTATATCTTCGGATAAGGTAGCCAAAACCTATGGAAGGGGTGAGTACTTTTAGAATAACATCAAAAACAAGCTCCAATACAATTTTTTACCCCTTCCTTGAATTTGTTTAGTTATTTAGATTTCTTTGATATTTGTTTCTAGTAGATCCTCAAAAATTTTGAGAAAAATTTAAACTGTTGCCTACCCAAATTCACTTAATATACCCATCATCACGCCTTTCTTCATGCACAGACATCCACTTCAATTGACATACCCTTCAAATGCATTTAAAAGTGAGTCTGGCAAAAAAACAAAATAAGCTCTCTAATGCATCAAACTGTTGAAAGTAGAAAATGAATGAGAAAGCTAGACCCTTCTATGATAAGTTGTCCAAACTGCCAAAAGATGCATGTTTACTGCTGAATAGCCCTAGTATCAACATCTTTGGGAAACTTGTTTTTCTTACATTTTCATAATCACTTGGGACACATTATTACCAAACCACTTGTAGCAGCATCTCCACAAGTTGAACATGATCTGCAATATCTGTATGCACAGATGCCAAAATGAAATTTGGGAACATATAGCTTTCTTATGTAGTTTATAAGCAACAGAGTCGGTTAAATTTGTTTTTTAAAGTTTTAAGATGTCGCAATAAATATTCTTTTACAAATTCACAATTTTCAATTTACTTTTCAAGTATATTAAATAGTGAAGGTCAAGAGCAATGGTTTGGGTACTTTGTTTTTTGTTCTTAGGTATTTTCATTAGTGTAACTAATGACCAACAATCATAAGATCCATCAATGGTCTTGCATTGATAGGATCCAGTCTTCAGTGCTTGCAGTGGATTTTAGCTCAGCCCTCCATATAAAGGCCCAGCAAGCCCTTCTAGAAATATTTATGTGCATGTGTAATACCTAAATATGAACCTTTCTCTTTAAGTGGTGTGTACAGATTAGCGCTATACTAGGTGAAAATGGTCCAGAAACCAAGTTATAAAGCTAATATAGTGTTACTAGGATGATACAACTACCAAAAGTGTTAATAGTGGTGGAGTGTCACGACTGACAACTTCAGGGTTTCACTTAGGAGACAAAAGTTTAACCACTGCATCTAGAACGCAAGAAATGAAGCTGGCAAATATTTTTCCTCCTCTAGTCGGGATGTTAGAGCAAGGAGGAGGGGAAGGAAGTTTGCTTACAAGAACTACCTAAGGCACTATAAGGGGCATGAAGGCTATCTCAGAGGGCCTAGAGATGATCTGAATGAGGATTAGATGCATAGATGCTAAGCAGCCAGCAGCCAACAAAAGTCCTTTCTTCCACATCTCCACCTTCATGTCTGCAAAGCTTTTGTCATTGCATATGTGGCATTTCCATGAAAATGGTTCATTTCTATTCCTCAAATGATCAAGCCAAATCTAAGCCACTGCATACACGACTTTCAGTGGGACTGTCAAATCCTTATGACTGACATATTGCCTATAAAATCATAGAAGCCTTCTCCCACCATGGCCAACCCTACTCATACCACCCTCACATAGTCAGTGTTGCATTTTCGATACCTATGCATGTTCAGATTCATATACATCAAGATCTCATAGTAATATATACAGTACATAAGAAGGCATCCTGAATGTTACTACTATTATACAAGCACCTCAGAATACCTATACAACTTCAATGTGAACCAGGTGAACAAGTCTCCTCCACATTCGATATGCAGTTTAGAGATATGAAATTTCGTATTGTTTGCTTAGCTGGTGCATTACCAGTTTTTTTGGTGGTATGCTTATTTCTAGCACCTGTCTTGGTGGTTATTACAAGTTTAAATATCTTAAACCAATTTTTATTGGCACAACATGGTTAGGTTATACATTATTACTTTAAAAAATGGAATGCACATGCAAGAGCGAAAGAGACTAATCAAACGACATACATGGGATGAATAATTCTAGGATCTTATAATTGCTTTTAACAACTTTTAACCCTGCAGAAAGAGATCAGAAACTAAGAATTAGTTAAACTTAGGAGTAAAGAGGAATCTAAGATGTCACAGCCATTTGTACCAAACAAATCCCACAGCACTGTATGTCAGTCCAATGTGAGCTTGATATCAAGAATAATTTGAAAAACTAAAAATGTAACAACTGGATAACTAGTTTTTCTATGAGCTTCTCATTCAATATAGAAATGTCTTTTAAATTTCCAATCTAAAAGAATGCACTTAATTTACATGCCGACAAAGCTTAGGCCATGATTTTCCATTAATAATTAAAGAAAAAGAAATAACTAGGTTCACCATTCAGTAAGCAAATCATAAACAAAAATGGAACGTTATAGAATTTAGAAGAGACATCCTTATCCAAGAGATGGAACTTCCTACAAATCAAGAAAGGGAAACTTTAAGAAAGACATTGTAGAATGGCAAATGAAAACCTGGCACCAGGTCGTTCTATAGGTTCAGATGAAGGATTTCGATCCATTTTTATGCGATGAAGCCAACCATTGAAGTTACCAGCAACTTCCACAATATCAGCATTTGCCCAATAGTCGATATGGACCTATATCAACCATACCAAATAACAATGCCATTTTTAGTGTATATCTGATAATGAAAAAAAATATGCTGAATATACATTTAAGGCTGCCAAAGAAAAACTAATACTCTTCACATATCCTGCATATTGCCGATCCAAGATGGAGTATAGATGGAAGTTGTGATCCCACCAATTGTTGAAATGTTGATTATTTTTTTCCACCATAAGGTCTTCTACTTATACCAAGGATTAAAGTCTCCATACCGTACCCAACCTAGTATGGTCCCAGATCCAGGCAGTACCGAGACAAGTCAGCATGAATAGGAACATGGCAATTAATAAAAATAATGAAGAGGGAAAAAATTTGAGTCCTGAGAGGCATTATTATCCTAAGTTTCATGACATAACCATCCTAGCTCATCTCGGTTGGTGCCAAGTTGAACAATTGGTACGTCCTGATACGTGAGCAAACTGGTGTCTCCAGAGCATCCTACAGATTGTTTTCTTGTCAGAACAATACTGTACTAGAGGGAGGTGCCGGGGTGCATCGGCATGTGAAACTTTGATTTGTACAAAAGGAATGACAAACACATTCCATTCTGGATGTACTTCTCTTGTTCTGAATATTTCAATAGTGTCATCTAGAGAGAGCCCATGGTAATGCATTTACCAAAGCAAAAAAACATATCTACATGGATGGCCTCTAGAACTCAACACAGATGTCTAGCCACAATGAAAATTGCATGATCTCTATTATTATAGTGCAAAGTCCCAGAGCCACCCATCCATGAGACAAATCATAAAATCCCCATTTCTTCAACAAATATATTCCTCTTGACACCGCTAGCTATCCACAGAGGTAGAAAGGAAAATATATTAATAAAAGGTAACAGTGGGATGTATCAATTCCTATTATAGCATGCAAGTCAGCCGCGTGCCTTGCATGTACTGCATACTACACTGTATATGCACAGAATTGGACATAGCTGGTGCACATGATATACCTAAACAAAGTGCAGAATAGTTACCTCTTGTAATCCATGAAGCTTTTCTTGAGTCAGATGAAGTTCCACATCTTTCTCTGCTATATTTCTCTGTACATCACCAATCTCAGAATTGGTCTTAGCTTGCAAATTGAATAACACAAGCTAAGACCAGAACAAAAGTTAGTTTCTTTTAAAACTCGACCAAATACAACAGCCATTCTACACTAAAATTAATCCATATAAATACAGTTTGGTTGAATTTTCAATACAATAAAAAATATGTACTTGATGAACCATTTATATAATTAGGAAACACTGTCCATATTGCTCTCTTCTCCTGTTCCTTCACAGACCAATACATTGGCATCAGGAAGACATTTTCTCAGTCTGCAATGCCACAGGTTTTAATCTGATGTGATGCAAAGCACTATGTAAGAAGGTTTGCATTAGTTGACTTATCTCCATTGTTCAAGGAAAAGTAGAGCCTGTTAACACTGTTGCAGTACTTATACTCGTGAACCATATTATTACATTATAATGCACACAAGCTTAACATAATTATTATGGTATTAATTTACTCTGCTATAAGGTTTTACTAAATTTATGAAGTATAAATCGCTCATAAATTTATAATATAGATTATACAAATATTATTAGTTAGTGTTGCTAGTATTTGGCTTTGTGACACAAATGTGCTTATGACAATAAATATAATCGCCAAATAAGTATTCTGTTAAATAAGTAACCTCCAAAGATAATGTCAATTTCAACAATCAGGGGAGTGGAGAAGATGTGCAAGGCAAAATCATAAGGACATTAATCATCAGCAATGTTAATTATCATAAGATATTTAGATTTTGGCATATAGCACTCATTTATTTGTGACCAGGGCTTGGAACTACCAAGTAATGAAAATGATATAGTAGCTAAGTATTAACTCTATTATGAAATATAATGAGAAAATCATCCAGCAACTAATGGCATATTGGTAATTAAAAAACTAAAGAATTCCTTTTCCATATTTTTCCCCTTTAATTCCCGCCAGGAGTTTCTCATTTGTGAATGCCTGAGGCAGAGGATGTAGGTCCTATTACTTGGAATAAATTTTAACATAACCAAAATCCTCACAACTGTATTTTATCTGAATATAACATTTTTTCACTAACTGCAGTCTGCACATAATAAGAGAATGTACTGTCTAGTCTTACTCTAGAACAGGCTTAAATTGAAAGATGGATGATGCCAAAACATGAAGGATTCAGTACCTTTTCTTCTTCAATCTGGATGATGCCAAAGCATGAAAGATTCAGTACCTTTTCTTCTTCAATCTGAAGCCTTAATTGGAAAAGTTTCATCTCCTTTTGATGCTAAACACATTCAGAGCACCTTTTGTTAACATTTTATTTAGCACCAACACAACAGGAAATAGGAGTAAATAATCATACCAGCAAGGCTTTTAGATGATTGATCTCAGTCTGGTCATCACTTTCATTAGCCTATAGGATGAAACAGCCAAAAAGGATATTAATATTTAGAACAAAGAGCAGTCATATACAAGTAAAGAAAAGCTAAATTTTCATTGTATGAAGCAACCTCAGAAGAAAAATCCTCATCAAGATTGGTCCATTCACCTGATGAATGATCGTCCCTATATATCAAATCCAAAAACCATGGATGTGACAGTTAGTCTAACCTTAACATCATAAAAAGTAGAAACAGTGTTAGTTATGGGGTTTCATATCCAATAGGAGAAACATGAATTGAGAATTTATACAAAAAAAAGGTCAGCCATGGACTTTGAATTAGAAAATATCTTAGAACAACACAAAAAAAGAGTTTTGAAGGACATTATTCAGTCATCAAAGACCCCACATCCTACCAATTTTTTTGTCAGAGGTTGTCATTCATATCCTGTTGCCATTGTAAGTTTTGCCTCATAAATAGCTATAATGATCATTTGTGTATGTATCTTCCTCAAAGAGAAGAGCACCAGTATTTGTGCATTTGCATTTCCTACTCAATATACCACTTCCAGCCAAAGCTTTGAATTTTGGACAGATTATAGCAATATTAGTTTTGGAACTGAATTAACTAGCGTAAAAGTTCAAAGTTTTAAGTCAAGATTCATATCTTCATGCTTTTGTAGCTAATAATTATTCTCAGCTTGATGGAAGACACATACAGAGTACTGCAAGATAAACAAGATGAAATTAGAACTAAAACAGGCAAGAAAAGAAACAAGTGAAGAACTTAGAATGGTATTAGATTCAGGGGCATGATAAGGGTCTGTAATATATAGTGAAAAACTCAAGAATAAATTCCTAAACGACACTCATAGTGATAGCTACCCAGTGATGATAGATAGTCCAGAGTTGGAAATTTCTGAATGAAAACCATCAGTAAGGATGCACCTAATGTACAGTTATCTAAGTTGCCACCAGACCTGAAAAAAGTTAAAATAGAAGGTGAGGGGGAAAAAAGGAAAGAAAATATAATTTAGTACAGCAGGTGGTGGCCTTTCATGGGAAGCAATGGTTTGTTCATTCACCAGATTAAATCCCATGGTGATCGTTATGGGGGACTTCATAGTTCTCTACTTGAGGTAAATGCTCAGTAAGATAGAGGAATCAGGTTGCCTAAAACATATAAGGATATGCCTACTGCAATAGAATGTTCAAAAAAAAATAGAAAGAAATTCATTTTCCAGCAACAGGTCAAGGGCTTTCCTTATGATCAAATACACAGGTGGCTATTATCAGAAATGTCTAAAGGGCATGTTTGGTTGCAAGGAAATCCATGAAAAAGGAAAAGGAAAAGTAGGACTTTTCCACAGTAAAGGAAAAGTTTTGTGGAAAATAGTTATAAACCTTCCAAATTTATTTTTCTAATGAAACAAGCAAACAGAAAACTAGATTTTCCAAGGAAAATAAATTTTCCAAGGAAAATAAATCTTCCAGGCAATTTCAGACATTATTGTACCCAATTACCCATTAGGCCTGAATATCCCGAAGGCATACCCGACATCCAGATGCTAAAACATGATACTGCACATACAATTTGTGGATACTACTCAGCCACATGCTTGATGAAATGTACAACCAAATATTCTGAGCAACTTTTGTATATATGACCATTATTGTCATTAGGATAATCTGTCTGTATATGAACTCAATATGATCTACATTTGCAAATCAAGCTAAATGCATGAAAACCTTCTATATTTCAGTATGTTATATGTAGCACACCAATGTGTTTCTATAGGACAACAAATTATTATCCATGTAACAGACTTGAAGAAGGTGGAGTTGAATCTTTGAAGCCAGTGTCAAACTCCATATCAATGTTGCTACATGGGTATGATATAATATAAACTATCACATTATTCAGAACTACCAACTACCAATGGCTTATACTTCAGTATTAAGTTTCAAATCCTTTTGTGCCTATAAAATAAGTAAGAAATTTATGGTTCATGCATCAAGAAAATTATGATTTTAAGGATGAATTCCTCAAGAATTTGTTTGTGTGACCAAGTTAGAATGTTAGTTAGAGTCAAAAAAAAATTCTCATTAATTGTTAAATAAGAATTTAACATCACATTTTACTAAACTAAGGCCATAGTCTGTTCAATGAAGGTTCCAACTCTACTTTAAGCTGGGATTCATTAGGACAGTTAAAATCAAGGTCCGCCGAATCAGTACCGAAACCCGTACCGGTCGGCGCCCGGTACGATTCGGTACCGTATCAAACCAGTACGAGTAAGGCATGCCGGTTCATGGACCGGCACGCCCATTTTTTTTAGAGTTTTCAAAAAAAGTTAATTAGTAATCTGAAATTTTTCAATGAATTTAAGTCTAATTTGATGCTTTTTTGATATTTTCTTGATGTTTTTTTAATAGAGCGGCAGGGCCATATATTTTCTGGCCCCCATATGCTGCACATTGTATCAACCTCATATTGATGGACATTGCGAAGATTCGTATGGTGCAACAGACAGTGGAAACAACCCAAACCATCACCAGGTATATTTATAATTATACGTGGGTCCTTTCATTGATGAGGAGGTATGCAGATAGAAAAATCTTGAGACCAGGAGTCACACAGTTTACTACCAATTACGTTGCACTTGATGGCCTTTGGATCGTAGACAACGAGAGGTATCCAGATGGGCTTCATGTATCATATGATAGAGAGGACAAATCCTCAGATCATCGAAGTAGATCCGACGCATATCTAGTAGTACATCGACATCATTGAGTGGCGGTAGGACTACTAGATGGGTAGAAACTTGCATCTAGCAGATAAGCAAGAACATTGAAAATTAGACTACTCTTGTACTTATAAAATTTTACTAAGGCAGGAGCTGGAGCTTGAGGAGCAAGGGTTGCCTCCACGATTGGCCAATTTTGTAACCAGCGAGGCTAGGGTCGATGCAGGGCAATAGATTGAGTGCAATAATTCATGCATTCTTTCAGTTGATCAGCCACAACCATAGAAGAATCGATCACCACATGACTTCTTGTCCGAGATATCCTCTCAGAGATATGATTGAAAGATGCTTAGATGAGGCCACTACACTACCAAGTCGACTCGGTCAGGAGGACGATATATATTCCAGCAAGCTAGGCAGAAAGGGGCAGGAAGAGTAAGAAGACAGTTGCCTAGCACACTAAAAGAAATAAAAGGCACCTGCAACCTCAATGAAGAGTGTCGAGGAGAAGTCAGTGCACTCAAATTCAGAAATCAGGAGCAGCAGTTCTGATGGTCATGGATCTACTGGCCAGAGAAGGAGCGGAGGACAGAAGACCACCGTTTATGAGACAACCACCGAATGATCTTCTATTCATCGATGAGTCTCAGTTTACGCATGATACATAGGATAGAGACCATGGAGCACGATCTGGTAGAGCCCACGAGGATATGATGGCATATAGAGAATGGGCTCCTTGAGGTCATTCAAGAGGACACGATGCACCTGCAGATGGTCTCGCACATGGAGTAAGATCCATAAGCGTATCAGATTCTAAGTCATACTGAATCCTATTACCCGCAGCCACGGATAGCCTATGACTCATACGTTTATGGATACGGATATGATGCGTTTGAGGCATCTTCCGGTGGCTACTACCCTACATAGCCCGGCGCATTTCACAGGTCGGATTTTGCTGCTAGCATATTCGGATAGACCTCTCCAAAATCATATTATTAACTAGAGGATACCTCTTAGAGCCAGAACTTCAGCGAAAGATCCAAGAGTGCTATAACCCGACGCGCGTTTCTTATAGGATGAATGTACAAGACTACAACGTCGTTTGTAGAGGGATGGGCTGATGTATCTCCTAACTATACTGATGATCCGGATATCTACGAGAAGCATTGTCACTCGATCCGATTTTAAATATTAGCATGTATATTGCACTTTAAATATATTTAATTGATTGTATTATTTTAATATTTTTACGTCATTACTTGATTTGAGGATATTTTATGTTGTTCCTTGTAGCATGCAACATCTCACTAATCATTTTATCATTTATATCATTTTAAAATAACAAGATACATCATTTAGGTTAAACCAAGATTATAAGAACATCAAAAAATATCAAAAAAAATCAAATTAGACTTAAAATCATCGAAAAAGTTCAAAAGGAGTGATTACCAATTATATATTCTTGAAAACTCCAAAAAAAATTGGATGTGCCGGTACGGAAGGCATGCCCTACCCGTACCGGCCACGGTACGGTACCAAACCATACCACCGCTAACCGGTATGGGTTCTGTGAACGGTTTGGCGGACCTTGGTTCCACCCTCATCTTCATACAGTCATTCCTCAATATGCACCAAATATGCTCACTATTTCTCAAATTGGCATCTAATAAACCTATATTTAAATATATCTGCACATCAATGACCTGAAAGATCTTTAGATGACAAAGTTTCCTCAATACAGTCAATTTAATTGATAGAAATAACAACTCTTGAAGCACATCTACATACAAAATTCTAAAAGTGACCCTTAATTAATACTAAGGAGATCTTGCTAATTTTAGGGACAAAAAAATATAATGCTTAACCAAAGAAAAACTAAAATGATCCACAAGACCAATTGATTGTTCTCCTGAAAAATTACCTTTTTAGGGGTTGTTCTTTATATGGAGCTTCTTGTTGAGAGGCCAAAGAATCTGGAAGAAAATTAAACTTGCATCACATTTAATATTGTTATATATCAAAAATATATATTTGTTTTACAGCTAATATCAACTATCATACTAATCAACCATTTACCTGTGTCAGGACCACTGGAATTCAGAATGCAAGAACCAAACTCCGGGCTATATTGTGTATCGGAATTTTCTGCTTCAAGATAATCTAGTGAATAAACATTGAAATTCTTAATTCAAAATAATCATACAGGAGATGGTATACTATACTCAGGATAAATTAACTTTACTAAAGGAAAATGCAAACAATGCACTTTAGCACATTTTTAAAATATGACATCATTAGACACCTTTCATCAACATACATTCAAACAAAATGGTGTTTTTAAAAAGAAATGCCATGATGTAACCAAGATGGACCTAACTCTTTTGATTCATTGTAAAGCACCATCCAATTTATGAACCAACATGATCCATACCAGTTTATCTAATGAATCATCCAACTACTCTTGCATGTAGTATCTATTTTTGAAGTTCTACAAGATCATGTCAATTGTCATCTGTGTGCCTTTTGTCCATTTCATATCTGACTATGGCCACCAATAAATTCTTTTGCAAAAGTTATCAGTGCTGGAGACCACTAGAGAGTTGCATACTCATCTCCCAACATGTATTCTTTGTGTAAAAGTTTCCCCTGGTAGAATTGAATCAACTTCGACTAATCAGACTTTAAACCTTCAATACATTCATTTCTTACCAACCCACCACCTCTTCTGACACCTTGTTCACTAAATATACTAATACCACTGTCAACATTGGATAATGTATCAAGATTTCCAATTCTGTATCCACCATAGCTCCTAGAACCAATTCTATCAATCCCTTAAAAGCATATCATCACATGGTAATACAAATTTCAGTAGTGCACTTAACCTTAAATTTCTCCCTTCACAATATCTAATATCAAGACATTGCTCTTCCATCAGTCAATTAATGCTACCTTCATGAATTCATTGTTAGTTTCTCTGTAGATCCCACATGGCATTTATCTATGGTCAAAAATTCAATAAACTTTGTAAGAATCATCTATAGCCATTAATTTCACCAATTTCACATGATAAAATTACTAGATGCAAATGTCTCTATAAGGTCAACAGAAATATAATGGAACAGTTGAACGCTCCAACAGTTACACAATATCCAAAAGTTACCATCAAACAAGCAGATAATGATTTTAATGAGATACATTCAACCCATTAATTGAGTCCAAACCATGTACAGTGCCATGCTGTGTCAGTGTCATACATGTGTTGTGCTAGCTAGGAATAAGTACGGCATAGGGGGGATAATAAGCATTGTGTGCATCCATCTTCATCCCCGTCTTGGTCCATGCTCATGTGTGTTAGTTAGCATAGACTAGGACTTAGAAGCAATTACAAGTGAAAATGGGTGAAAAGAGAAGGAAATGAATATGGAAGTTTTCTGAAGTTACCTTCCAGTGTATCCAACTCCCCAGTTTTAATAAAATTTGCTGCCTTGAGATGAAAAGACTCCACTGAAGATTCTGAAGGTCCGTAAATTTCGGAATCGACGGGGGTCAACCTTGCACCATTTGAGTTAACAATGTACTCATCCTTTAGACTAGAGTCACTTGATGAGGAGATGCATTCAAGAGACACATATATCTTCCTCTCTTGGCCTTCTAGAAAAGTTGAAAGCTATCATATATAGCATCAGTCTCCTTGAAGAAAGAGAGAAAATAAATACAATAACAAGAAAATTTTAGACCTTCGGTTTCATCTTTGGAAGCATTAGTATGATGTTGATTTCCATCAGGAATTTCCTCCAAAGGGCTATTGCTTTTACTGGAATTTATCAGAAGCTCTTTAATTGCCTTGTATCCTCTCCGCCGAACAATATTTGCAAGGTCTTTCCTATTAGAATTGCAAGAAAAACATTTATTTGGACTGAGAAGATTTAAGCAATATTCATGCTCTAGAAACTTCTATATAATAGGAAATGAGAAGAAGCTACAATATAGGTACACGATGCACCAGCCACAGCCATTGCTATGAATTGGCGGAAAAAATGCATTAGTTTGTTTCAAGATCATAAGCCTTTTTACTGGACCAATATGGTTTTGCAACAAATTTTTCAGAAAAATATTGCTGATGCCTACAGAAGATTGGAAGTTTTTTTTTTCTCAATATAATAAGTTTCTAGTAGAGACAGTTGTGTGGAAATGTTGGAATTGTTTCACCAGGTAAAAAATATGGTTACTAACCATATGCTTCTGCTGAATCTTTAATAATCAGAGGCAGTGAAAAGTTTAATGAACTGGCAAGCACTAAGCCCTGATTGGGGAAAGCTTACAAGTTGTGGGAATTAACAGAATAGTAAGTTATTCTATCAAGATGAAGGTGCCTAGTGGCCAACAAAGGGCTTTGTTAGAAAGAAGACCATACCTGCCTAGTATGACTTGCACTTTTTCAATTAAATTTGGAAGTGTTTGGCTTTATTACAAAATAATACAATCAGGATACATTCAATGTTACCCTTTTAAAAGTAGTCTCATCATAACAGCACTCATTTGACCAATTACAACAATATAGTGTTGTTACTAAAAGAAAAGATAGTGTTAACACTGCATTTATTGTTTGGTCTTGCACAAGACAAAACCATGTCGCTACTTGTGTCGTACTGGCCCCAATACAGTTGTGAGTAATCACATTGTATAAGGTCCTGCATGGCCCAGAACTAAACATAAAAATAATTTCTAACCAAAGTCTGGACCCATCCTAAACCATCTACTGGATAAAGTCTCGGTCAAGTTGGCAGCACTATTTGGAAGTTGCAGTTGCATTTGAAGTTTATAGGCTAGACCCAGCATTAGAATAAGTCAGTCTGGTCAGATCGAATTTTACGACAGCCATAACCAAGTCTGTAGGAGAAAGCAATGTATATTTGGACACAATGAACTCAAAATACAGACTATGGGTTGCCACTTGGAACCCTAGCACCAAACCAAACACATTGGACAATGGTAATACCATCAAGCATTACTATATCCTCTAGTAGTAACTCGGGGAGTGTTTTCTTTAAAACATGAAGCAAATATATTTAAGCAACTCACAAATATCAGAATTCTTGGATAACAATAAGAGAGTTACCAACCTTGTTCTAGAATGCATAAAAGAAAAGAGCACAATCCACATTTCTCCAGTCACATAAGTTCCTACTTCCATATAGTAATCAAAGGCAGGCATTGACTTAGAATCTACTATAAGTGAGTTTGTCTTGTTGGCATATTTTAATAACTATATACTAATAGTAGTTTCAACTTAACTACCCATGCAACCCATATCTAGCACAATGATTCGATATGTTATCCTGTAGTTTTGGCTAATAAAATCCAATATGTTTCATACACAACACTAGGACTCTAAACTTATCAGCATACATGCTGTAATATTCATTATGTATCTTTGCTTGGGGTTAGGAGATGGAGGAAAAAAAATATAACATTTCACATAAAAAAAAGGTTACTGAGATTAGGAAACTCAACGATGGAGGAAAACAATCTCTAAAATAACCCTACAGTTGAGTCTACAAATGGAAAGTAAATATAAAATAGAGAGTTTTTGGTGTCCCTTTGATGTGACCAAGATATCTTCTTGCTCTAGCTCTAGAATTATAAATGGTCGAGTTGTGCGAAGTTAAGCAAGAAAATGTGGAGATTGGTTCCTTTTGACTAAATCTGGTTAGTCTGAATAGAGAAAATGGCTGATTCTTCTATAATTGGAGCACTTTAGATAACATTCGAAGGAATTTTTAGTTCTAGGATAGCAACACTTGTTTTCTTGCTTATGTCAAGATTACTCAAAACATTTTTAAGTGCAGGTAACCTATAGCTACACCATATTATTTGACTTGACTTTTGCTGATAGCTTTGCAACCAAGCCGTGACTTGAGCCCGCAAGAACATAATCATTCTTACACTATATCACTCTTTAGCCAACATACATTCCACATAAGAGAAAAAACAGCATGTCAATCTCCTGAGCATCATTAGCAATTTCCACAACGTCCTGATCGCAAGATTACAGACATCTACCGCAAGAAAATATTGCCTTCTCAATGAAATTAAACGTGTTACAAGTATTCATTTTTACAGTTTCAGTCGGTATCCGAACAAGATTCAAGAAACGAAACTCGAATTCAATGCGGTAGTAGAACATACAGTTTCAGTCGGCACTTAAAAAGACACAGAGATTCAACAGAGAATTCTAAAATCAACCCACAATGGATTCAAGAAAAAAAACACACGCCAAATCAAATAACAAGAATGACAAGACAAACCTCCCGTGCTTGGAAAGCTCCTTCGTCGAAGGCACGCAATCCTCTGGAAGCCCCATCGTCGACATAAACTCGCGAAGCTCACCGCAGATCTCCTCATTGCTCTTCAAAGCCCTCGACGCCCTTGCCTTCTTGCTGCAACCCGTGAATAACAAATAAAAAACAACCAAGTCGAAAGGAGGCTGCAAGATTAGGCACTCTCCCATCCAATGATCAAATCTTGCGAATTGGAGAATGGAGAATACCTGGATTTCTCTCCGGAGCAAGCTAGCGTGAGATCTCTTGGAGCTGGAATCGGGCGTGATCTCCATTGGAGATGGAATCCTTCTAATTTGGGGGAGGAAGAGAAGGGGAGGAGGTGACGCGAAGCCCAGGAGAGAGAAGAGAAAGGGCAGAGGGTAGCCATGGGATTTGCAGCGATGGCAGCATTGACAGAGAGAGTGAGAGAAACGGAAGGGGGGGGGGGGGTGGAACAGTGGAAGAAGAGGGGGGAATCTTGGGGTCTTGGGGGTAGTGGAAAGGCTGGGACCTGCGATCGGGTACGAATGGATCATGTCGGTTTTTAGCAGAAAGAATTTTGTCTTTTAAACTTTTTGTCGTCTTTCGACCTTTTCGCTCCTGCGAGGGCCGGGAACCGAGGCTGTGGATATGGCAATTGGAGCCCCTTGCCCTGGGCCTGAAGCCAGGTGTGTCACGCCATCAGGTCTAAATGCGGGGGCACGCACGCATAGACGCTCGGCCCAAGCTTCGGCCGGGCGTAGGTGGCACGGCAGGGCCGAGCGCGACGGAAGCTGTGCGCAGATAGCACAGCGGGCATAGATGTTCGGCTCATATTTTGGCCGCACGCAGGAGGGTGCGGCTGGGCCGGGCAAAAGCTGTGCGGAGGGCGCGCACAGCAGGCATGGGTGCTGCCATGTGCGCAGGACAGACGCCCGCCAAGGGCTGACCATGAGGAGACCAAATCGGACTTGGGAGCATCGGCGCGCGGGCTGGCGCGTCGAAGTCTGGCCGTGCCAAGGCTAGGCGCGCGCAGGGCGCGCACACAGAGTTGGCATGGGGCTGGCCTGGCGCGCAAGACGCGCGCACACAGGCCAGGCTGTGCACCCGCACGCGCACGGTTGGACGGCTTGGCCGGATGGCGCGCACGGGCCGGATGGCGCGCACGGGCCAGATGGCGCGCGCGGGCGACGCGCGCCGACGGGCCGAATGCGGCAAACCTCGCCGAGACCAAATGGGGCTGCGCGCGCGCCTGCGCGCAGCCGACCGCCGTGGCAATGATAAGCGCGCGCAGGCCAAATGTCGTGCGGTGCCTTGGTACGACAGCCGACTTGGCTAGGCGACAGCGGCCTGGACTGCAGCCAGACCGCAAGACACCCAGTCAGACTAAGCGACATGGGGCTGCCGGCTGGTCTGGACACGTGGGCGGACAAGGAACCAAGGTGCTGGGTGACTGGGCGGACAAGGCTATGGCTGGTTGGCTGACTTGGCTGATGACACATGGGCTGAGCTAAGAATCAAGAAATGGTTGCAACAGCTAACCGAAGTCAGTTGGGGGAGTTGCAACCGACTCAACTGAAACAGTTAGGTGGTTAATTGGTTAGGCGGTTGGATGGGCTCAACTACCTCGTAACTGCCTTTGTAATCGACCCAAGGGATGCCTACAAAAGGGCTTGGGTTCTGGCCGGTTGAAGGAAGGAAGGAAGGCTCTTAGGCTAGCTTGTGAAGGGCTTGGTTGAGAGCTGAAGTTGGAATTCCTATGGAGTCCGAGAGAGCTTAGGCTAAGGTGAGCTTGGGCACTTGGAGGATTTCTGGGTGCAGGCCGAGTGTGAGACTCCAAGAAAATGGGTTTGCCTTGAGGGATTCCATCGGCCAACACTTAGGCCGAGTGTGGCTAAGTGCAGGCCACGGCCAAGGGGTGTTTGGCCGAGCCAATTGTGTGGGCTGGAAGGGTTTTTCGGAGCGTCGGAAGCTAAGCTATTCCCTCGGCTTGTGAGGGAGGATTTTGCAATGATAAGTGGAAATGAAAGGCTCCTTTCCCTTCATCCTTGTGCATCTCTAAGATAGGGTGTGTGAGTGATTGGCTAAGTGTCCAAGGGTTGGGCCGAAGGCGTGCGGGGCTGATCCTAAGCTGTGAGCAAGTGTGGAAGGCTGACTGAGGCTTTGGCAGGGGCATTGCCTTAGTGCCGCACACCGAAAAGAGGGAGAACTCAAGAAAAATTTGGTTACTCCATTCCGACCTTTTTAAGGGTGTGATAGGTGGTATCAAAGCCTTGTGCACTGATTCGGTGAATTCTTGGAAGTTCTTGTGCCATGACATTGACCGAGAGGGTCGTGCGGCTGGAAGAAATAGTGGGCAACCCGGGTGAAGAAGAAATCCCAGATTTGGTTTCTATCTACATCGAGCATCATGAACGGTTAGTTTCCTTGGAAACTTCTCTTGATGATTTGGTCCAAGACGTGAGCGCACGGGCTGAGCACCAAAGGGCTGAGCATGCCAATTTGGTGACTCCGTTGACGGATCGGATGCGCGCCTTGGAGGAGGAAATCCTGCTGTTGAAGAGGGCTGTGCTGAATGCTCCTTCAACATCCTCCAACCCGGACCAAGGGGGAAGAGTTAGGGTCCCGAAGCCCAAGAGCTTTGGCGGATCAAGAAATGCCAAAGAGCTGGAAAATTTCATATGGGATCTTGAGAATTACTTCAAGGCAATGAAAGTGCCCGAGAGAGACCAAGTGGATATGGCCACTATGTACCTAAACTCGGATGCCAAACTGTGGTGGCGAACCTGAGTGGCTGATGACATGGGCGCGGGGCGTCCGCATATTGATTCTTGGGCAGCCTTGAAGAAAGAGTTGAGGGATCAATTTTTGCCTTGCAACACCTCGTGGATTGCAAGGGAGAACCTTAAAAAGCTTCGGATGACAGGGTCTACGAGGGAGTATGTCAAGGATTTCAGCTCCCTCATTTTGGATATCACCAATATGTCCAAAGAAGATAAGTTGTTCAATTTTCTGAGCGGCTTACAGCCTTGGGCACAGACCAAACTTCGACGCCAAGGAGTTCGGGATATTCCTTCGGCCATGGCAGCTGCTGAGGGGCTGGTGGACTACCGTGCCTCCAACTCGAACTGTGGGCTGAAGAAGGCAAAAGACACGGGTGCCAAACCGGCCAAGACATGGCCAAAACAGAAGAAGCCTTTTGCTGCCAAAAAGAATAAGGCACCTGCTGCTGGGCCGAACCGAAAGCAGCAGCAGGAGAAGGGCAAGGCTCCATGGGGCTGTTTCATATGTGGCGAGCCCCATCTTGCTAGAAATTGCCCAAAGAAAAAGACTGTCAATGCCTTGCCGGTGCAGGATTCTGCAGTGCCAGAGGAAGGCATGCCGAGAGTGAACCCACTGCAGGTGGTCAGTGCGCTCACTACTGAAAAGGTACCCCCTCTTTACTTAGGCTTGATGTATACCCAGGTGAAGATTAATGGGGTGAAGGTCCGAGCCATGCTGGACACCGGTGCGACAAACAATTTCATGTCGCAGCGGCAAGCGGAGTTGATGCGGCTGAAAGTGGCCGACAGTCCCAGCAAGATCAAAGCAATGAATTCGGGGGCTATGCCGGTCAAGGGGGTGGCCGAATGCACCCTCGAGCTTGGGTCTTGGAAGGGGGCATGTTCTCTGATGGTTGTCCTCCTTGACAACTTCGACTTGATACTTGGGATGGAATTTTTCCTGTCGGCTAAGGCATGCTTGATGCCTCACTTGAGGGGCGTCATGTTGGGCGACGAGAGGGCGCCATGCTTTGTCCCAACAGAAGCATGGGCGCCGGCTGAGAAAGGCAAAGGCACTATGATCACAGCCAAGCAAGCCAAGAAAGGCTTGAAGCAAGGCGAGAGCACCTTCCTTGCTGCCTTGCGGGAGGTGCAGATTGAGAAACCGCAGGAAATACCTGCAGCGGTCCAGAAAATACTGGGTGACTTCGTTGACATTATGCCAACGGAGCTGCCAAAGGAACTTCCACCGAGGCGGCCGGTGGATCATCAGATCGAGCTGATACTAGGGGCTGTGCCACCAGCTAAGGCCCCTTACCGAATGGCTCCCTTGGAGCTGGCGGAGCTGAGGAAGTAGCTTGATGAGCTGCTGGAGGCCGGACTGATTCAGCCGTCCAAAGCACCATTTGGGGCACCGGTGCTTTTCCAAAGAAAGAAGGACGGGTCCTTGAGGATGTGCATCGACTATCGGGCACTTAACAAGGTGACGGTAAAGAACCATTATCCCATCCCTAACGCAGCGGATCTTTTTGATAGGTTGGCAAAGGCATCCTATTTTACAAAGCTCGACCTACGATCCGGCTATTGGCAAGTGAGGATTGCCGAAGGGGATGAGGCCAAGACCACATGTGTCACGAGGTATGGAGCTTTTGAATTTTTGGTGATGCCCTTCGGGCTAACCAACGCACCGGCCACATTTTGCAATCTAATGAACGATGTGCTTTATCCCTTCTTAGATAAGTTTCTTGTAGTGTATCTAGATGACATTGTTATTTTTAGCAATTCTTTGGAAGAACATCTAGAACACTTGCATTATGTATTCAAAGCTTTGAGGGACAACAAGTTGTATCTCAAGAAGGAGAAGTGCCAATTCGGCCAAGAGGGGATTTCCTTCTTGGGACACCGAATTAGCAAGGGCCGGATTTACATGGAGGAAGGCAAGATCAAGGCCATTCAACAGTGGCCGGCTCCAACCAAAATTGGTGACTTGCGGGCCTTCTTGGGGCTTGCAAACTACTATCGGAAGTTTATCAAAGGATATTCCAAGATCGTGAGTCCCCTCATGGATCTCCTAAAGAAGGATGTGGCTTGGGCGTGGTCTACCCGATGCAATGAGGCCTTCGAGGAGCTAAAGGCCTCAATCTCACATGAACCGGTACTTGCACTCCCAGATTTTGAGAGGCCATTCGAGATAAGCACTGATTCTAATGTTGCAATTGAGGGTGTTTTGACACAGGATGGTCATCCGGTGGCATTTGAGAGCCGGAAGCTCAATGACACGGAACAAAGGTATTCGGTGCATGAGAAGGAGATGACGGCAGTGATCCATTGCTTGAAAAAATGGCGTCATTACTTGTTGGGGACATGCTTCAAGATCATCACCGATAATGTGGCCAACACTTACTTTGCCACTCAAAAGAAGCTTACACCCAAGCAAGCCCGATGGCAAGAGTACCTTGCTGAGTTTTGTTTCGATTGGGTGCACCGATCGGGCAAGCAAAACCTTGTCGCCGACGCCTTGAGCAGAAAGCATGCAAAAGGGTATGTGGCTGCCCTCACTGCATTTCATAGCACTATCAGGGCTCAGCTGAAGGAGGCAGTGGCCAAGGATGCAGAGTATGCTAAGTTGCTGCAGGAAGTGCAGGCGGGCACAGTCCAAAAATTTTGGATTGAGGACGGGCTGCTATTGGCTCGTGGGAAGAGACTATTTGTGCCAAAGGGTGGCGGCTGTAGAAGGGCTTTGCTGAAGGAAAGCCATGACCCACAGTGGGCGGGTCATCCAGGAGCTGAGCGCATGATGGCGCTCTTGTCTTGGTCCTATTATTGGCCAAAGATGGAGGCCGATGTGGAGCACTTCGTGAAGACTTGCCATGTGTGCCAAATGGACAAGGTAGAGAGAAAAAGAAGTGTCGGACTGTTGCAGCCACTGCCTATTCCAGTGAAGCCGTGGGTGTCATTGTCCATGGATTTCATCACTGGGTTCCCGAAAGTGAGGGGAATGAGATCGGTCTTTGTGGTGGTCGACCGTTTCTCCAAATATGCAGTCTTTATGGCTGCGCCTTTTCCATGCCCAGCAGACATTGCAGCAAACTTGTTTTTCAATGGCGTGGTGAAGTACTTCGGTGTCCCGGGCGATGTGGTATGCGACCGTGACCCTAGGTTCACAGGGAAATTCTGGGTGCAACTCTTTAAAACCATGGGCACCGAGCTGCACTTTTCCACCGCATACCATCCTCAAACAAATGGCCAAACGGAGAGAATCAATGGGCTGTTAGAAGAATATTTGAGGCATTATGTGACAGCCAGCCAGAGGAATTGGGTGGATTTGTTGGAACCGGCATAATTCAGCTACAACATCAACCGGACCTCCTCCACGGAGATAAGCCCAGCCGAGTTGAGCATGGGTTTTTAGCCCATGTCCCCTTTGGATGTGGTGCTGCAAGATGAGACAAGCGAATGCCCAGCTGCTCATAGAATGGCACAAGACAAGGAGGAGTTGATTGAGAATGCCAAGGAAAGCCTTTCCAAGGCAATCTGGAGGATAAAAAAGTTTGCTGACCGGAAGAGGAGGCCATTGGAATTTCAAGTGGGTGATCTTGTGTTGTTGAAGATCACGCCACCGATTTGGAAGAAAATGGGCAAGGTTAAGCTTCACCGAGGATTTATGCCAAAGTATGATGGACCTTTCAGGGTGACGGCAAGAGTTGGGGCAGTGGCCTATAAGCTCAAATTGCCGGAAAGATTGAAGATTTACCCCACTTTTCATGTAAGTTTCTTGCGGCCTTACCATGTGAGTCATGATGAAGACCGGGTGGTTTCTAGGAAGGAGCCATTGACTATTGGCAAGGAGTACCCTAAGGCTATTGACAGGATACTTGAGCGCCGCAAGGTAGGGAAAGACACTGAATTTTTGGTGCAATGGCAAGGCGAAGGTGTGGCGGAGGCTACATGGGAGCAAGCGGCTAACTTGTGGCAATTTGAGGAGCAGATTTTCTCTTTCTTGTAGGAGGAGTCGACGAGGGCGTCGACCTCTTCGGCCGGGGGAGGATTGTCACGCCATCAGGTCTAGCGTGCAGGGGCACGCGCGCATGGACGCTCGGCCCAAGCTTCGGCCGGGCGCAGGTGGCACGGCAGGGCCGGGCGCGACGGAAGCTGTGCGCAGGTGGCACAGCAGGCATGGATGTTCGGCCCATGTTTTGGCCGCGCGTAGGAGGGCACGGCTGGGCCGGGCAAAAGCTGTGCGGAGGGCGCGCACAGCAGGCATGGGCGCTGCCCTGTGCGCAGGACAGACGTCCGCCAAGGACTGGCCATGAGGAGACCAAGTCGGGCTCGGGAGCATCGGCGCGCGGGCTGGCGCATCGAAGTCTGGCCGTGCCAAGGCTAGGCGTGCGCAGGGCACGCACACAGAGTTGGCATGGGGCTGGCCTGGCGCGCAAGACGCGCGCACACAGGCCAGGCCGTGCGCCCGTGCGCGCACGGCTGGATGGCTTGGACGGATGGCGCATGCGGGCGACGCGCGCGGACGGGCCGAATGCGGCAAACCTCGCCGAGACCAAATGGGGCTGCGCGCAGGCGCGCGCACAGCCGACCGCCGTGGCAATGATGAGCGCGCGCGCAGCCGACCGCCGTGGCAATGATGAGCGCGCGCAGGGCGCGCGTGACGGAGCATGGGCGTGCGTAGTGGGGGGCGCGCAGGCCGAATGTCGTGCGGTGCCTTGGTGCGACAGCCGACTTGGCTGGGCGACAGCGGCCTGGACTGCAGCCAGACCGCAAGACACCCAGCCAGACCAAGCGACATGGGGCTGCCGGCTGGTCTGGACACGCGGGCGGACAAGGAACCAAGGTGCTGGGCGGCTGGGCGGACAAGGCTATGGCTGGTTGGCTGACTTGGCTGATGACACATGGGCTGAGCCAAGAATGAAGAAATGGTTGCAACAGCTAACCGAAGTCAGTTGGGGGAGTTGCAACCGACTCAACTGAAATAGTTAGGTGGTTAATTGGTTAGGCGGTTGGATGGGCTCAACTACCTTGTAACTGCCTTTGTAACCGACCCAAGGGATGCCTATAAAAGGGCTTGGGTTTTGGCCGGTTGAAGGAAGGAAGGAAGGCTCTTAGGCTAGCTTGTGAAGGGCTTGGTTGAGAGCTGAAGTTGGAATTCCTGTGGAGTCCGAGAGAGCTTAGGCTGAGGTGAGCTCGGGCACTTGGAGGATTTCTGGGTGCAGGCCGAGTGTGGGACTCCAAGAAAAAGGGTTTGCCTTGAGGGATTCCATCGGCCAATACTTAGGCCGAGTGTGGCTAAGTGCAGGCCACGGCCAAGGGGTGTTTAACCGAGCCAATTGTGTGGGCTGGAAGGGTTTTTCGGAGCGTCGGAAGCTAAGCTATTCCCTCGGCTTGTGAGGGAGGATTTTGCAATGATAAGTGGAAATGAAAGTCTCCTTTCCCTTCATCCTCGTGCATCTCTGAGATAGGGTGTGTGAGTGATTGGCTAAGTGTCCAAGGGTTGGGCCGAAGGCGTGCGGGGCTGATCCTAAGCTGTGAGCAAGTGTGGAAGGCTGACTGAGGCTTTGGCAGGGGCATTGCCTTAGTGCCGCACACCGAAAAGAGGGAGAACTCAAGAAAAATTTGGTTACTCCATTCCGACCTTTTCAAGGGTGTGACAAGGTGGGCTTTAAGATTGGCCACATAGATTGAGCTGGGGTAGGATAGGAGCACCAATTATTTTTATCATGACTTGTGCTAAATACTTGAGAAAGAACATTATCAATATTTATACCCTAAGCCTTCTACATGAAGGAAGGTTGCAAATGTTAATATGCTTTAAAGTCAGGTTGGATTTGAATGGAAGACTTGGGAAATCCGACTTAATTAGCTCCCAACATGATTCAAAATTTCTAAGATGATTCTCATTTAGAAAGGCCAGAGTAAAATTTGGCTTGACAGTCTTTAAATCGACATAATCTTATTTAAAGCAAGTTGATATACCAAACCTAAACCTACTCGGTGCAACCCAATTCCAAACCGTTTTCCTCTATGCCAAGTAAGTCCAATATCGGCCCCAGTTTCTTCTAACTTAACACAATAACCCAAAGCAATCTGATGCACAGGGCTCAACCTAGTTTAATTCAACCCAAGTGACATTTGGGTTGGGCTCTTGGTTCTAAGTTGGGTCAAGTAGGAATTATATACAGGAACAAAATTTGGTATGGGCTAGCCCTTGATTAACGCACAAAGACTCCATAGATTAGTAAAACTTTCAGTATTATAACACTTTAAATATTTTTTTAAAAAGTAAAGAGTTGTGCAAATTTTTAAAAGAAGCTTAAGGTTGTGTCTGGATGTTGGCTAAGTTCTGGATAAGAAAGTGTTATTTATTTAACCAGCCAAATACCATCCAAAAAGTGGTGGAAACTTAACATATTAAGTCAAAGGTTCAAAAAGTTATTTTCTAGATAACTTATTATGGGGAGGATGAAATAAAGTTCAACACTCAAGCATTCTCTCCCGCTCTTTACTTTTTCTCTTTTTGCATAACTTTCCCATTAACCATGGGAGTACCAAGTCGAATAACCATATTTACTGGTTAGTTGGTTGAGGAAGGATACACTCATACACATGATTAAATCTATTCAGGGGGTGGTTAGCTTTTTGGCAACCAAGCATCACTAAAAATATTCATATAAGTTGGGTGGATTATATGTAGAATGAAGATGATCTTGGGTAGAGGCTTTGTAGGAATAGCTTTTATTATTCCATTTTTGCTTAATAGAGGCACCACTATTGAAAATTTCAGATATACATAGCTCGGACCAAGCACATTTTTTCCCCTAAATCACACCTATTGATGGTCTCTTGATGGTTGTCTTGGAGATAGTGAGTTCTAAATTTGCTTCATTTAGATTAAGAGGAATAAGGGTCATGTATTATAAACCCATTACTTATGAGCCTCTTTTTCCCCCAATGTAATAAAAAAAATAGAGAGGGAAAAAGGCTCAATCTTGATTATTTTTGCTATGATAGGATGTCTATTGCAATCAAGACTAGACCAATATGATTAAAAACTTTAACAATTCATGTTCTGAGAGATGTCTATAAATCTGAGATTGTGTTTTATTTGAATGACATCATATAAAATTTCACATTTATAATTTCTTAAATGTTTTAATATTGACTTAGGATGTGTTCAAGTTCTAAGGCAGGCACTCCTGCACATGAGTAGAAAAAGAGACTCAAAGAGAAGGTAATCTCTCTCTAGAAACCCAACTCGATGGTAGTTGGTCTTAAATGGTATTTGATTGCAGAATAAAGGGATGTCCCACTAAATAGGGGGATATCCTTGCTATACACCAAAAACAGGTCATAATATAAGGGCTTATATAGTTTGGCAATGTCACAGGCCAACAATATAAGTCTTTCACCAAAATGGTGGAAAAGACATAACATGTAATAAAATTGCCTTATCAACAGAGGTAGAGACGTAGAGTATCAGATTTCTCATCATCCCTTGATGACAGATCCTCGAAGACTCAAAGCAAATATCACCTCATAGTAAAATGTTATAAGAAATCAACCATTCACTTATTTATATTTAAATCTATTGCATGAAATGCATATACTTTATTATAATATAATGAGAATAAGATGTAATAATTGATGGACATATAATCATTGCTACATTATCTACAATTCCATAACTGACACTCCTGGGATGAATCCCCCCTCCTGTTTCCACTCCAATTCAGTACTCTGGGGGGTTTCATGTGATAAATGTGGGTTTTAGCGATCTAATTTGTTATTTGTGATTTAAGAACTTTTATTTTGAATGGTTCATTTCAGTGGTTTCTATCGTGACTTTCATATGGCTATTCCCGCCCCCCCCCCCCCCCCCCCCCACACACACACACACTCCCCAACTTGGCCCACTCAATCCAATTTCATATTTGGGTCATGATTTTGGATTTGGATCCAATCTATCCTAATCGTGTCAGTTTTGATTCGGCTGGAGTCAAGTATGACCTAAATCCAACTTGAAATCGGATTCGAGTTAGAACTACGTCGAATTGAGTTTGCAGTCCAAGTCAAGCATCTAGCTATTTTTTTATAGCTAAAACATAATAATTAATAATTAAATATAAAGTTCCTAATAGTTTAAATGAAACTAAAAGATCCAACTTAAAATTGAATTTTTATTTACAAACTTTTACATTTATCCAAGTAATTAATCATTCTTAAGTTTATATATATATATATATATATATATATATATATATATATATATATATATATAGATACTTGAGGGTGTACAATAAGAATCCACAAAAATAAAAAAATGAAATATGAATGTTTAAACATATAATTAAGTGAAAAATAAATGAGAGGAGATGTGGTTTGTTGAGACCAAAAAAACAAACAAGAAGTAATTTAAATGAGAAATTATTCAATGAAGTGAAAGAGAAGAAGGTTTATTTGATTTGGGTTTTGGGTTGGGCCAAATCGTGTTCAGATCAAATCGGGCCTACTCTTTATGGATTTAAGTTAGACCCACACAACATACTAGCTATGTTGAGTTGAAAATACAAGAGCTAAACTCGACGTAGATTTTAGATTGGGTCTAATTTTTGAACTTGAAATAACCTACATATTTCACATAAGGAGCAGGTAGGTCTAATCCACTTCCAGAAAACGCGCGTATAGTGACGGAAAATTCGTGACGGACCGTTATCAGTCACTATTTGTGACGGATTAGTGACCGACAGAAATTTGGTCACCGTGGTGTTAACTTAGTGACCGATTAGTGACAGACCGATCACAGAATGCGCGGATAGGATGGGCGCCAGAACTTAGTGACCATCATAGTGACGGGGTATCTGTCAGCAATATGATAACCAAAATTGCAACCAGACAGTGACAAATGCAGCCGTCACAAATATCGTAACCCAAGTATTTATAAATTTTTAAAAATTATTTTTGGCGGTGACAGGTTATTAACAAAAATTTCCGTCACCAAATTTAATTTTTAATTCCAAAAATATTAAAAATATTATTTTTGAGTAGATGTAAATTTTAAAAAAAAGATAAAAGGAGGAAAATCTAAAATGAAACTAAGTATGCCCGCCGTTCCGCCCAAATTTCTTCGATAACCCAAATTCCAATTTTTCTCCAGAAAACTCAAATTCCTTCTTCTCATTTTCAAATCTCATGGTGTCGCCCATGACCCATTTGCACCCCTATTGCAACTTTCCTGCAATGGGATTGGATTTTGGAAGAAGGTCTGGAATTTTTTTACCATGCTTTATAGTTCAAAATTATTTTTTCCTTCATCCAATCAGCTTTATAGATAAAAAATAGCTTGATATGAAATTTGGCTTGCAAACCGACTTAGCCCACAGCCTTATAGGTAAAAAATAGTTTAATATGAAATTTGGCTTGCAGACCGACTTCTTAGTGGAGTCCCGAGTTAGGGATTTGGGCGGCTTCCCATCTCCTCTCGTCTCCTCCGCCTGCGGCCTCTCCTCTCCGGCTCCCCCTTGCCGACCATTTTTGCCTCCCCTCCGGCTTCCCATCTCCTCTCCTCTCCTCCACCTCCGGCCTCTCCTCTCCTCTACCTCCACCTCCGGCCTCTCCTCTCCTCCACCTCCGGCCTCTCCTCTCCTCCACCTCCGGCCTCTCCCTCTCCTCTCCGGCTACATCACGCCTCCCGATCGCGGCTACATCACCTCGTCGACGCCCCCCTCCTTCTTGCTCGTCGGCTAGAGTTTTCAGAACCCACAACTGGGCTTCCCGGAGGTAAACCCTAACCTACCGAGGGTTTCATTATTTTTTTGCTCGGCGCCTGTGTTCATCTCCTTCTCACCCGGGATCAAACTTGTGGCTACATCACCCCGTCGGCGCCCCCCTCTTTCTTGCTCGTCGGCTAGGGTTTTCAAAACCCTAAACTAGTTCTTCCCGGAGGTAAACCCTAATGGGACTCTACTGGCCCAGTTACAAGTGTCTTTTAGACTCTTTAGCATGTCTGGTGTTGCTTTAGCTAATGGGACTTCTCCATATACAGGTTTGAGGAGGCTCCAGGTTCAAGGTCATTTTTTACTGAGATCATTGCTTCAATTTCAGATATTAAATTTGGACAAGATGGAAGGCACATCCTAAGTCGTGATTATATGACGCTTAAGGTTCATACAGTTGTATCCCTCTTGCAATTTAATTTCTTTATTATTTGCTTTTTCTTGAGGATTAGCAATATGAATTATGCTTGCTGGCAACGTGTCATGCTTTTACATTTTAACACATTCCAGAAAATATTCTTTTGTTTTGGAAGTTGTGTGCAGTGGTTTCTAAATTTGAGCAGTAATTTTGGAGACAAGATAATTAATTAGTATTTATGGAGGAACTAAGTCAGAAATATTTTGAACATAATATTTGATAAATTTTACATCCTTTTTTAAGCACATGATGGATCATTTTAATTAATCAAGAATCCTCGAGATGTTGTGCTAAATGATATGAGTTTTTGTAGTAATAGGTGAAACTTTGCTTTTATTTGGTTTTTGTTAAGCAGTTAAGAATACAATACTCTAAAGATGCCATTGATGCGAAGGCTTCAACATATATCAGTAAAGTGACACTTTGTCCCTTTTTTTCATAAGCTTTGTTAGCTGTTTTGGTTGCATAATTTTGAATTGGTAGTTTGAGTAATTTCTGGTTACTGCAATAGGCAAGGAAGTGGTTTAAAAATTTAATAGTCAGATGAAATGGATTCTTGACATTAAGGTAATGACCTACAACTACTGGGATCAAGAGGTTCAAATCCATTTATTTGAAGAGCTCACTACTTTCGCAACATCTGTATTTGATTATGATATTTCATGTTACTGTTCAGCATTACTGCACAAGAGAACTTGTTGCCTATTCTTGTACAGATTGTCTAATATTATTAGTGAGTTATCAATTCTTTGGCCCAAACGGCACTAGAGCAAGGTAATAATGGTGTTGACAAGGTGCATAAAAGGAAGAAGTAATATAATGCAGTATAATAAGGAGCAATTTTGTGAATCAGAAGTTCAGAAATGAGAACTATATCCGTCATGCAAGCCCAAGTGCCTAAGAGGCACAACTAACTCATATCACATGTTTATGTAATTTCACTTTTGTCCTTATGCTGTGTAAACTCCTGCAGCTTTCTTTTGGATTGCACATTCTAGATCTTTGGAAGTCACTTTAGACAGTATTCCATGATTGTGAGCAGCAATGTGACTTTTGCAGTTGACCCTTTCAGTTTTCAAGTCTATGATGACTTTTCCATTGTATGAAAAGATCAAAGAATGGACTTTGTCAATGTTTTAAGCTGTGCACACTTCTGTTGGAGAAATGAGGTTTCTCCTTGTAATACAATCTGTGATCCTTCCTAATTTGTAGGCAAATGAGGATTCACGAGCTCCTTGTTATATAAAATTGTGATATTTTCTACTTTAAGGCAATCAATAATGTAGCATTTAATTTGTAGGCAAATGAGGATTCACGAATCCCTATTTTGCTCCATTTTATATCATGAAAAAAGTTCATAAAAAGTAAAAGTCGAATACCCATCTCCTTGGTTTAAGTCATGCACCCATCATCCTGGGCTGAGTGAGGCTGATACTCTTTATGCACAGACTCTCGTTCATATGCACACATACATGCTTCATGTGTGCTAGGTGATGGTAGCAAATGGTTGAACTCTTTTTTTTTTTCTTCTGTCCCCTGGCTTTGGCACAATAAAAAACAAATATTGGTAAAGTATATGGCACAGCTTCGCTCTAGTTCATTTATAAGCTAGTAATTCTGCCCTTTAATTGAGACACATGAAAGTTTTTCCCTTTCCTTGCTAATTTTTTAATATGAAGAATGATGATGTTATTTGTCTAGCAGTATTGCAGCTCTACCTTGATTTTGTGTAACTATTTCTGGTGTCTGTAGGATTTACATGTAGCTATTTTTGATGTCTGTTTGTAGCATTAGTCTGTTATATCTTTTGTAGTCTTTCCTATGAAGCTCATGATGTTGGTTTTTGTTTTATTTTGTTGTCTCATTTAGATTTACTTTTCTTTTTTTTTCCTTATGCGATTTTTCCAGTTATGGGACATAAACATGGACTCTGGTCCTGTTGCAACTTTTCAGGTCCATGAATATTTAAGGCCTCAGGTAATTTGTTTTTGTTACAGTTTAGCTCATGTTAATTATAGTTGGCGAGAAAGATGTAATGCACCATGTACTTTGGTTATGATGGTTCTATTTTCATACAGCTATGTGATTTATATGAAAGTGACTCCATTTTCGACAAATTTGAGTGCTGCCTAAGTGGTGATGGACTACGGGTAGCAACTGGTTCTTACAGGTGTGCGTCCTGACAAAACCAAAGAAGATTGGAGAACTTTTAATGAACAGAGTTACTGTTCATTATCTGGCATGGTACCGTGAACAGTACCTTTAAGCCATTGATATTATATATATTCATTCATGAAACTGAGGGAATATTACAGTCTATATATAGACACATACAACCGACTTTGCTCTACCAGATTACAGCTGTGGCTAACAGAAATATATTCTAGAGTGGTCTAGAGGATGCTGGAAGGATCCTGAGGCTTCCGAATTCTGTTAGAGAGTAACAGAATTCATTTGAGATTTGAATCACTACTCGCACCTTAGCATACATGTCAATAGGCCCCCTCAAGCTGAAGGAGCAGAAAGAACCTTCAGTTTGGCACAAAAATCCTTATGACGTTGAGTAGATAGAGCCTTGGTGAAGAGATCAGCTGGCTGATCTAAGGTAGAAACATGGGCTAAGGCAATTTCCTTGCTCTGCACTCTTTCCCTAATGAAATGGTAATCGACCTCGATGTGTTTCGTCCTTGCATGAAACACCGGGTTCGAAGCCAACTGAGGTGCCGAAATGTTGTCACAATGCAATAGGGTAGGAGATGTAGAGGAGATTGAAAAATCGGAAAGAAGCCGTCGTAACCAAATGAGTTCAGCTGAAGTAATGGCAAGCGCCCGATATTCTGCTTCGGTTGAAGATTTGGCGACAGTCGGTTGCTTCTTGGAAAGCCATGAAATCAAATTACTACCCAGAAACACACAAAAACCAGTGGTAGACCTTCTATCATTGATATCTCCCGCCTAGTCCGAATCACTAAAGGCATGAAGTATGAGAGATCCAGGTGTAAAATGCAGTGAATGATGAATTGTTCCTCTGATATAGCGGAGCACCCGCTTTAATTGCTCAAAATGATGTAGCAGCGGAGAGTGCATGAATTGACTTAAGTAATTCACAGCAAAAGCGATATCCGGGCGAGTAATCGTTAGATACTGGAGTGAACCTGTAACTCGCCGAAAGAATTCAGGATCAGAAAAAGAAATGCTCTGCTTAGGAGCTTTTGAAATAGACAACGGTGAGGTAACAGATTTACTGTCCATCATCCCAGTTTTGTGCAAAATATTCAAGGCATATTGATGTTGACTAAGAATGAGGCCATCAGAGGAATAAGTAGCATGAATTCCTAGAAAATGAGATAGCCTGCCGAGGTCTTTAATCCTGAATTTGTCTTGAAGACATAACAGAAGTTTATGTAGTTCTGCGTTGTTGTTGCCCATGATGAGAATATCATCTACATAGATGAGTAAATAGAGACTAACTCCTTTGCAGTGATAGAGAAATAAGGAGGAATCGGCAGAACTGACAGTAAAACCAAATTGAAGTAAGGCTTCTGAAAAAGTGCAAAACCATTGACGAGGCGCTTGTTTGAGCCCATAGATCGCCTTCTTTAAATGACAAACATGCTCCGGAAAATTCGGATTCTGAAATCCTTTAGGCTGATCCATGTAAACGGATTCCTCCAAAACACCATGAAGGAACGCATTCGAGACATCTAGCTGTTTGATTTCCCAATGAAATGAGAGAGCAATTGAGATAAACACACGGATGGTTTGGAATTTTGCTACGGGACTAAATGTCTCATGATAATTGATACCATACTCTTGTTTAAACCCTTGGGCTACCAAGCGAGCTTTGAATCTAGCAATGGACCCATCAGATTTTCGTTTAATTCGATATGTCCACTTGCAGCCGAGTATATTAGTGGCAGTGCTTCTAGGTACCAGCTCCCATGTCCTTTGATCTAATAGGGCATTAAACTCTGCTGACATAGCAGCCCTCCATCTTGGATCATTGACAGCTTTTGTGAAACAACTCGGTTCTTCTTCCTGACTAGTTGAAATTTCTGTTGAAGAACTAAGTAGAGACAGGATATGTTTAGGCTTTAAGGATCCTGTCTTAGATCTGGTAATCATCGAGTGAGTGGGCAAATGTTGTGAAGACTGATGAGGTAATGAGGGATGTGGACTTGCTGTCACAGGAACTGAAAGTAGAGGCTGAGTGTTCTGTGGAGGTGAGGAAAAAGTGGAAGAAATAGGTGGTATAGGAATGCTGGCAGTGTGTAATGAAGATGACGATCCTGCAGAAGATGTAGGTGAAGGTGGAGTAGCCGGTGGAACAGGACATGAAGTGGGAACAAATGCTGTAGGGGGAAACGAAGGAGTGGAAAGGATTGGTGGAGAAGATGAATGGAGTTTCTGTGCTGAGGAGAATGGAAAACAATTCTCATCAAATGTGACATGGCGAGAAATGTAAATCTTGTTATGGACTGGATCATAACAACGATAACCCTTGTGGTTTGAGGAATAGCCAAGGAAAATACATGAAATGGACCTGGGAGAAAATTTGTTAACTGAATAAGGCCTGAGCCACGGAAAGCATCTGCAGCCAAACACTTTAAGAAATTTGTAATCTGGAACTTTGTTGTACAGACACTCAAAGGAAGAGAAGTGTTGTAGGACTGCCTTAGGAAGACAGTTAATAAGATGATTTGCAGTAAAAAGAGCTTCAACCCAGAAGTCAGAAGGCAAAGAGGAGTGAAACAAAATACTGCGTATGGTTTCAAGAAGGTGTCTATGTCGTCGTTCAGCCACCCCATTCTGCTCAGGGGTATATGGGGTGGATAATTGATGCTGAATGCCAGACAAGGAGAAAAAATGCTGAAACTTTTTATTGACGAACTCTCCTCCCCCATCTGACCGAAAGGCTTTGATGGAAGATGAGAACTGTTTTTCTACATAGGTTTTGAAACTAGAAAAGACAGGAAATACATCAGATTTTTGTTTAAGGGGAAACACCCAACTATATCTACTGAAATCATCAACAAACACCACATAATATCTGAAGCCTTGTTTGGATGAGATTGGAGATGGACCCCAAACGTCAGCATGGACAAGTTGAAGGGGAGAAACAGACTTCGCTTTAGATGGTGGAAGATGAATTCGATGACATTTTGCAAGGCTACAGGACTGACAAAGCTCCTGATGATTGTTTGCTGGAGATAGAGACAGAGTGTTACTGAGATGTGAGAGCGTAGAGGAAGACGGATGTCCCAGCCGTAGATGCCAGAGCTGTGAAGGAGAGATTGTCGCAGAGAGAGCTGTAGGTATCGGAAGTGATGAAGACGGAGGAGTGAAAGTGAAGGGGATTGTATACAGCCCATTAGTACAATTGCCCTGAAGTAATGTTTGATTGGTTGCCTTGCTCTTAATTGTGCAGCCATTTGAATCAAACGAAAGAATGCAGTTATTTTCAGAGGCCAATTTGTAAACGGAAAGCAGATTATGTGACATTTTGGGAACGTGGAGAATGTTAAAAAGATGTAAGGAATGTGTAGAAGAAGAGATGTTACCAGATCCAGTGTGAGCAATTGGGATAGAAGAACTATCGCCAAGATTCACTTGCTCCATGCCTTGATAAGGTGCTGAAGAATGAAGAACGGATGGATTATTGGTGATGTGGGATGTTGCTCCACTGTCAATAATCCAATTATTCCCAGAAGTTGATGCTGCCGAAGTTGGAGTAAAAAATGCTTGAGGTGATGCAGATTGTCGTTGAACTGTGTTAGGTGGAGCAGAATGACGGTACCAGCATGTAACTGCAGAATGTCCATGTTTATGACAGATTTGGCATTCTATCATATAGGTATAGTGACCAGATCTTCCAGGTGAAACTGAAGACGACCCTCTAAAACGGCCTCTGCCACGATACGGGGAAGAAAATCTGCCTCTTCCTCTACCGCGAGTTGAAAATAGAGCAAGTGTAGAATCTGGAACTGAAATTGGAGCAGAATTTCTGGCGGTCAGTATGAGATCTTCACTACATAATAACGCATACAATTCATCCAAAGGAAGTGAAGAGGATCGAGTTCGAATAGCTGTGGAGAATGAATCAAACTCAGATGGAAGACCATTCAAAATATATAGTATGATATCTTCATTTTCTACCTGAGAACCAGCAGCTTGTAATGCATCGACTTTCAATCTAACACTATTTAGATATTGTGTCATGGATTGTTCAGCCTTTTTAATAGTGTGCAGTTCATTTTTTAACTGCATAACTCGGGATCTGGTTGAGGAATTCAACCTATTCTCAAGAGTCATCCAGATCTGAGAGCAGTTTTCCAGATTTACAACATAAGAGAGAATACCAGCAGAAATAGTAGAGTTAAGCGCTGAAGCAAGGAACTGATCTACAACAAACCAATTTGTAGAATCTGGAGAACCATGAGAGTTTATGAAGGATGATGCATTGATGGACCCATCGAGAAAACCGTAGAACCCGCTGGCGCTGAATATGCGAACAATTTGAGACCTCCAAATGAGGTAATTTTCCGCAGTGAGATGATTCGGAACCAACGAATGTATTCGGCCAATAAGAAACTTGAGAGTTGAGGGTATCCCAGATTCATCTGGGACTTTGGTGACATTGCTGAATCTGAGATCGTTGTTTGACTCAGGGGTTGCCATTGCCGCCGGAGAAGATAGAGATGCAAGTTAAAAAAAAATGGATCACAGCTCTGATACCATGACAAAACCAAAGAAGATTGGAGAACTTTTAATGAACAGAGTTACTGTTCATTATCTGGCATGGTACCGTGAACAGTACCTTTAAGCCATTGATATTATATATATTCATTCATGAAACTGAGGGAATATTACAGTCTATATATAGACACATACAACCGACTTTGCTCTACCAGATTACAGCTGTGGCTAACAGAAATATATTCTAGAGTGGTCTAGAGGATGCTGGAAGGATCCTGAGGCTTCCGAATTCTGTTAGAGAGTAACAGAATTCATTTGAGATTTGAATCACTACTCGCACCTTAGCATACATGTCAATACGTCATACTGGCCTGTTTGTTAGGTTGTTGATCATGGTAATTTTACTTTTGGGGGGGGGGGGGGGGGATTTTTGTTTTTCTTGATGTAGAATTCGCTGAAATGTCATAATATGCAGCCACTGTATCTTAGCGCATATCCAGATCTGGCCAATACATGTTTAATTTATATGGTTGAAAATACATGAAAATTTTATACTTCACATTAGAATCATATTAGCTGAAAATTTGCATGCTGTTTTTTTAATATATATGTAGCTTCAATTACAAGGATATGGACTTGGGAAAAATTTAGCCCTTTATATTAGTGAATGATGGGGAAGGGTATGCAATGTCAACCCAAATTGTTGGTTTAGTTTTGAAAGCTATGGGATTAATATCGATAATGCACAAGTGCTGGTACCCGATGATACTATGGTGTCTGAGAATCTACAAGTTTAAAATTGTGCTTGTAATTTTGCTGTTGTTAATGAATTTTTTCTTTTCTCTTTTGTAGAAATTAAAGTTAGGTAGGGAGCCAACAATAGTTGAATCTTTTAATCGGACGCATAAGACAAAGCAAGGCATGGGAGGATATGTAGATAAGAGAAGTGAAGCTGTCATGGTAAGTATAATTTTTTTATGATTCATAAATATTATTGAGCTTGCTCATGTTTATCTCTTGTTTGATCCACCATAATGTTTTTCTCTTCTTTTAAATCAACTGGCAGGCAAAGTATTCAGCTGAATACTCCAAAAAATATGGTGATGCCTCCACCTCAGATGCTCCTCCACGTGATTATGACTTGTGGTTTGAGGCAACTGAGGTCCCAACTCATGGCCATGTCTATGGCTTTAGTCCCCTAGAGGATCTCACTGGAATTATTGGGCAATCATCATCCTCTTCCACCTCTACAAGTCAAGCTCCAGAGCTGTACACTCATGAAGACCTTCTACGTATTCTTGAGCAGGAAAAGAAAAAATGGCAAGAGGAGGTTCTTCAAAAGATGAGAGAAGAGATTGGCTTTGGACCAAGGCATGCAGATCGGGGGAGTAATGGTGATTCTGGTTCTGCTGATCATGCTTCATTATGATTGTTTTTGCCTTAGATGATAGGTCTTTGCATTCCTAGGAGGAATGAAATCTCTGTTGATCTTTATGACATATTTTTAGACTTTGATTTTGATGGATTCAGGACATGTTGATGCCAATTTTGAATGACATTTAAAATGACTTTTGCGTAATGTTGAATGCCTTTGCTATTAATGATATTATTATTATTATTGTTATGAGCCAATCAATGTACCAAATGTTCCAGGTTATTAGATTGTGATCGGTGACCAAATTTTGGTTACTAAATTGTTTACCAAGTATTGTGACGAGCAGTCATAAACTTAGTGACAGGATTTTGGTTAATAAAAATTGATTTTGCTCAGCGCGTTTGTAATCAATTAGTGACGGTAAACTTATCACTAGGTCAGTGACGGGATTAATGACAAATGTAGTGACAAAATGTGTGACCATGTCTGTGACGACTAAATCTGTCACTAAAGGTTGTGACAGATTAGTGACCAAACTTGTGACCGCATTCTGTGACAAAATCAGTGACCAAGTTACCTTCGTCACTAACTCCGCAACTAGATAGTGACGGAAAATACATAATTTTTTAAATATTTAATTCTTGAATTTGTAACGGCTTAGTGACGGCGGTTCTGTCACGGAGGTTAGTGACGGGAATCGCCGCCGTCACTGAGAATTTAGTGACGCATGTTTTTGTAACCAAGTCAGTGACGGGAGCTCCGGTCACAAATTCCATATTAGTAACCGGAAACACGGTATAGTGACGGAAATCGCCGTCACTATACGCGTGTTTTCTGGTAGTGCTCGGGTCGAAATCGAGTCAGGTCAGGGTCGACCAAACTTATTTGTAGCTCTAATTATCTCTGATTGCTCGTTGTATCATGATTATCAGTTGCCACAACACTTGTATATTGGAAGACAATTGTGATCTAGAAAAAAGAGGTTTGAAAACCCTGCTTTATGCATACATATAGAAGACACATCATTTCTAGTAGCTCCTTGTATCTAGCTTGGAGTCAGTCTTCACATCACTTGCACGTGGGAAGATTATTACAATCTTAGGACTATGAGTACATGTCTTATCACGAAATAATGAATTGACTTTTTTTCCTTTTAATTTTATTTATTATTTGCTAATTTAAAATATTAAATAGTATATTTGTAAATTTGAGGCATGTTTTTTGTAACTGACTTTTGATATTAAATACAGGTATCATATTATGGTCTCCCACACAAATGGAATAACCCTATCCACACAATCCTAGTTCAAATTAAGATATGATTAAAAATGAAACAATTTAGAGGAATCACGACCAAAGGCCAGGTTGGCTTTATGTAGGACTGGATGATACAAATGCAGGGTTTTTATAATATAAATATGGCAGGACTGCCAAGTGTAAACATCTAGATTTAAAGACAATACATCCAAATCCATCTCCCTTCCCTTGATCAATAAATGTTATTGCATTCAAAAACCTCTGAATCTCGTTGTCTCAAGGGTGCATCAATTCCAAGTTCAGCAAAAGAAAAAAAATGGGGGCATTATTTTGGATATTGTAGGCACATATTTAGGTATAGCCGGTATGAGTCTTACCTTAAGGTATGTTCATGGTAAAAATGCTCTTTTAACAATTACAATCTAGCAACATGGGATGGGATTGACAACGCAATGTCATTGATCCTCTTTCTTTTTTTTGGTAAAATCAAATATATTAAACCAATATAGTAAAAGTACATCCGTGTGAATTAGAAAATAAAATATGCAAAAAAATCTATAAAAAAATTTGATGCAGCAATCCAGAAAGTTATTTTTTCGTATGATTAGCCATATATATTGTCATCTCATTAGCTGTACTATTCATCTCATCAGATAACAGAGAAGCAGACATACTCCAACAATCACATAGTATTGGATGGGGAAGTAGTCTTAGCTGCTGACAGTGAGAAAGCCATCTAAGCACAATCATAGAGTTGCCTTCAAGTATAATACGGGTAGCCTTTAAATACATCATCACAAACTTGATTCCTTTCCAAGCAGCACGTAACTTAGCCATTGTTGTCATCTCAAACAAATGGACTTCTTTTGCAGCCACTAGTACACCACTTGTATTTCTAATAACAAAACTAGGACCACCAAACTCACCTTTATTGAAAGCATTACAATCAAAATTAACTTTGAGGAAACAAAGGGGTGGTGGCTCTCAAGAAACATAAATCATCCAAAGAGACATAGAGACTACATGAAAGAAGCTACAATTTTTCCATGCTAAGAATCCTTAGTAGCAGCTATATGAGTGAATTCCCGAGCTAAGGTGGATGCTTTCATCAAAACCAATGTATGGGTGATTCTCTTCTTTTTCAACTGATGGAATGCTCCTACTGTGCTGCGAATGTATGGGTGGACCAGCATTACACCATTTACTGTGATGTATAACCATTTATAATAATAATAATACTTGTAGTAATAGTAATAATAATAAGTATAACTACCAGCTATCCTCCACAAAAGATCTATTATTGACATATGTCATCAAAACCTCTTGGTGTGATTTCAAGTATTGGTTAAGAGTTCGTTCAAAGTGGTTGTAGACTTGTACGTGAGCCACTTAGGTTGGCCCGGGTGCAACCAATATTACTTTGCACACCAATCGCAGAAGTTTGAGATCAAGACCCAAGCCATAAACTTAATTTTATATAGTTTTATATTAGGTCATCAGACTCGGTCTATTCAAAATTTTGAATATAATTTGTCCAAACCTGATATCCCTACAAACCGCTGCATAGTTTAATGTGCAACCTCGATCGTGGACCCTTAAATAACCAACACACTACCAACAAAATAACTCATAACAAAAGTGTCTCCAGTCAACAATTCAGGCTATCTTAAATTTCAAAAGTTGGTCATTAATTTAAGAGCATATCTTGGACCCATGCTTTCGACCAAGGACATACTTGGATAACCATAAATTGCTTCCAAACTTCAACACACACCAAACCACTAAAACAAGGACTGACAGTTGTCCGAATATCAAAGCAAACAGTCCTGCCAAGGAGGTTCCATGGGGTTGTTCTTACAACCCCAACAACCACTGACCTTTGGAAGGCATCAAATCTTATGATCGAATACGTAGGAAGCCAAGGATTTCTTCATTTAAATACTGCCACTCGACCATACAAAAAAGTTCCTTGTATCACAATATTTTGTACTTATTTTTGTGGCATGTGCTTTAAGTTGTGAAAGCGATGCACACTGTCGTAGCTTATGGGTACTGGTATCAGAGTCGTGGAAGTTGGTGTGATTGATGTGGATTGGTCGACATCAAGAAGTGCCACGCGATGACCTTTTCAGCAAAGGCAGCTTCCTGGGCAAATGGCGCGTATTCCATGGCATTTTCCTACTTGGAATGGCTTGTAACTACGCTCTCCTCCCCAAGCGGGAATATAATGACACTAATTTCATTGTCCTCGACTTATGATATTACTCTAGAATCAAACTTATCCTGCTTTAAATATTTGCATGATTGAAAGCACCTAGTGGATATTTTATATATCAAATTCAGTTGTACGGTATTATTTTTTTTAATAGGATGGTTATTGCTTTGATCGATACAGCGTACCAATTTTGCTGAAGATAAAGTACAAACTTAGTGAAACTATAGTTAAAATTGGGACCAGAAGATAGAGGGCCCGTTCGCTCATATCGGTTTTAGATCGCAAGCCTCTTTCAAGTGCTCTTTAAAAAAAGGAGATAGAAGCTTCAGATTTTACATATACATGCATGGAGACCATGGGACCTTTTCACTTTCCTCTTTGCCCTCCCTCTTCTCTTCCTACTTTTCTTCCTACTCTCCTAGCTTCTTTGATTTTGGTGTACTTGAGACTCAAGGATCATTTCATGGTTGTGATCACTCTAATTAAAATGCGGGATTCTAATGGATGGCCATTGTTATGCTCTGAATCCAACACCGGAGTCCGGCATGCGACATGGCCGCATTAGCCCTAGAGCAGTGCTCTAAAGATCAAGCAAGGCCTAAGATAACAAAAATCGTATAACACCACAATAAATCAATTTATCCAAATAGACAAAATCAATATATCCAATTAATCAAATTGGTTCAGTTATAAGATCTTTAAATGTTCATCGGCATCAAAGTAAGATGAACTAACTAGCTAGTTAATAACTTTGATATTCGCACTCTGTGCCCAACCCATCCGAAACTATGCATCCTGTGACGCTGTAAAAGAGAAAGGGGGCCAGTAAAAATCTCCACACATCTACGCTAACACAATAATAATATAAGTTTAAAAAGTGTAAGAAAACGTTGCACACATCTTGAAATCACAAATAAGTTATCAATAATACTCGAATAATTAGTATAAAATTTACATATCAAATATCAATAGAAATTCAGCCACTCAAGGGTGATTTAGCATATGATATCTCATAAAACTTTATTAATGTTTTCAATGCTTTGCTTTTCTTTTCTTTTTAACTTGATCCGGATCAATTATCTTATCGACTTTAGGCCAAATCACGGTCATATTTTTCAGCCTGTGGTGGGGCTGCCAAAGTATCATATTTTCCAGCTGTAGCGGGGCCTGCCAATTTTTAGTTCCACATTTACAGCCTGTGATAGGGCCTGCCAAAGTACCACATTTTCAGCTAGTGACGGAGCCTGCCATAATAACGAGATAACCCAAAAGTTCTTGTTCATTCAATCCACACATCAATTTTTATTTATTTATTTTTAGATTAGACTAACCACAGTCATGTTTCTAGCCGGTAACGGAGCAACCAATATGACATGGTTAATTAAGAGCACTACAGCCTTTAGTCTGATTATGCAAGTGTAGGTTATGTACATACATGCATCCATTATAATACCAAACACAAGCAAAGACGATCAAAATATAATTTAATATAAAACTATTATTACAACTATCATTGTTTCTTACTTATCTACCTCATAGCATATATATATATATATATATATATATATATATAAGTGCAAAAATATTTATATCATGCAGATCGGTGTACAAGGATTCTTACTACTTTACTGACAACTAGGCAAACTAATCACCTGCCCACACCACGATCTATAAACGAGGGTGCGCAGAACGATTCTCAACGTTCTTTTGTCCAATAGATAGTTCTTCTACAAAACTAAGTCAATATTAAAAATTACCTAAAGCATCTGACAACTCAGAACCCTTTATGGATCCCATAAAGGATCTACCAACATCTAGCATCCCAAGACTATCCAACAATCCATGTTCTTTCTGGAACAAACTAGAAAGAGAAGACCTCAACTAGAGAGAGGAGAGAGAGAAGGACACGAAAAGAAGAGAGAATCGAGTGGCTCTCCCTCTCTCTCTTTCTAACTTTTACCCGAGGGCTTGCTTGGCGGCAGTAGCCGCCCGTGGCCGGTGACCCCCAATGGTCGATAGGCCTAGGCAGTGCCGGCCACGCGCCACGTCTGGCAACGGCCGGCCGAGCAAGAAGGACGCGCTAAAGAAATCAGGGGAGGCTTGGTTTTTCATCAATCCGGTGGCTTGCTGGCCGGATTCCAAGAGGACGGTGGCCCAAAAATAGGAAAGAAGAAGGAGCTAGAGCTTATCTTGCCTCCGGTGAGCTCCTCCAGCCTACCCGACGACGGAAGTTCCGAATTCCTTCTGTGGAAAGATTAGAGCTCCAAACCTCTAATGGAAGAACTCCTTGGTTGATGCCCAAGGAAGAGAGGGAAGGGGTTCTTTTATAGATGGAAAGCGGCTCAAATTAAGTAGGGTTTGATCACCCTAAGTTCCTCCTTCTAGTGGACTCGAGGAAGGAGTTAAAACAGGGGAGGAAGAAGACTGTGTTTGGGAGTCTTCCTCCCCTTTCACATGGGTTGGGTCGGTGCTGTAGCTCACGGGCCGGCCTAGGCCCAACAAAAAAATGTGGGCCCTTACATTCTCTCACCCTAAAAAAAATCGTCCTCGAAACTAACTTACTTAAGGCTTAAACTATGAAAGTACTCGAGCATCATGTCATCCTCAAGCTCCTAAACAATCTTCCTCTCAGAAAGACTGCTCACAAGATTTTGAATGTTTATTGGATTCTATTGATTTCTTCTAAAAGAAAACTAACATCCCAAGCTTGGACTTAAATGCCATACTTCTTTGCTCAAGAAATTAATTGCTCTTGATTAATTCCACACAAAGATCATAATTGACATAATAGAAATAGAAGAAAGCTTTAGCATCAAATGCTCTTCATAATCTATAATCCTCTTTCTTTCCTTAACTTTGCCCATGATTTAATGATCAACATTTATGTTAGAAAAACCTTAAATCTTTTCAAATAGATAGATTAACAATGTCAAAGATAGGAGTAGGAGAACCATGTTACAACATTTCAGATCTAAGCCCAACCAAGGAACTATCAATTCATTAACACTAAATTTAAGATGCCTAAGACTCTTCCAAAAATTGTCAACAATATAAGAACCCATGGGTGAAAATTACATAGTACCTCTAGATTATCCATATAATCAACAACATTCTCCTTCACTAGAAAACTAACTCAAGTCTTCCATCATAATAACTTTTGGATCAAAGTATTAATGTCCCCAACCTGTTTCAAAATAACTCAACCACCATACTTCTGCTGCACACTTTGATCTAACCCAGCAAATACTCTAAAACTACTAAATAATTTATGACTAAAATATCACTTTGCACTAGGACTAAGAAAATCCAAATTTCAAGTTTCCAAGTAGAACTAGAGCAAAACCTCTAGATTTCTTTATCCTCAATTTGTTTAGAATGTACTTACTATAACTAATCCTCAAGCCATTAGTCAAGTTTAAGGTTACTACATGATCTCCATAACCTTTTAAAATTTAAAGAGGGTAACCCCTGGATTTCCTTAGCAATTTGATTAGACAATCTATATTGATTTTTCTTCCTACAGAATTTACTTCAAATTCAATAGGTTAGAAATCTATGAGCTAATATCACCATGAGTAGGATATATCTTTATTAACCTTCAAATTTTTCTTCATCAAAATTTTTAATATCTATCATCAATGCTATGTATGATAACTCATATAAGCATCTCAAAATCAAAGCCTCCACTCAATGACAAAGATCCCCTATCAGATTACATACCTAGACTTGAGTTCAAGTTAACACACCCAATATTCTCCAACAATTAGAAGAAAAATTTAGTAGCCCAATCCAAACATAAGAATCCAATTTACTAGAATTTCCCACCAATTTGCATACTCCATGACCTTAAAAATAAAATTAACTCCATCAAAATAAATTCACCTTTTTGCAATATCCAAACATGCCAATTCCAAATACAATCCATATACAAATTTAACCTTGAAGAACATTCTGCTCTAATACTATGAAAAATCTTTCTTAGCACACTCCAGTACTATGATAGATCCATGCACAACTTCACTTTAATAATTAGCAACAAAACTAAAAGTACGATCACATCTAAACCCATATTAAGTTTAAACTTTTAAGCATTTAAACAATATATGGACCAAAAATATGGTACGGTATAACCAACTAATACGGTATGCCACAGTTAACCTTCCTACACTTGTCTTAGGTCAAACATCCCTCATCATGATCAAAGACAGTTTATCCAGTCGTTCCATACTCATTAAATATCGAACCCAATACTTACATTTTATCACAATGCCTAGTGACCTTACACCTAAGCATTGAATTATTTCTGCTACTTTTTGTCATGTCCAAAATTATCATAACTCAAAATCTGATACATTTCTATCACAATCTCTAGTGATTTTAAATCTATGTTCTGATAGTTTTTCTGTCACAATCCCAATGATCTAAACTCTGATATCATTTCTTTTACATCCCTAGAAATCACAACCTTTAGCTCTGATACCACTTATTCCATAGTCCCTAGTGGTCTAAAATCTTAAGCTCCAATATCATTCCTGTCACAACCTCAAGTGATCTTAAAACTAGGCGCTGTTAGTTTTTCGATCATGATCTCCAATGATCTTAACCTAAGCTCTGGTACCACTCTGTCACGCCCCAAATCCAATACTCGAGTTCGGCACGTGATACGGCCCATGAGCCCTAGAGCAGTGCCCTAAAATCACATAAGGCCTAAGATAACAAGAATCTTATAACACCACAATAAATCAATATATCCAAATAGATAAAGTCAACATATCCAATTTGTGGAGTGATTGATTAAAACCCTATTTGATTTTGATGAGCTCAAAGCATTTGATTATATCTCTTGCTTACTAATGAATTCAATTAAGTGTTTCAGTGAAAATCTTGTCTAAGTGTCTCTAGACTTGGTTCATAATATTTTGGATAAGTTAAGAAGTCAGCCTGAACCAAAGTCTGAGACTCGAGTCGACTCCAGAGTATCACAAGTCGACTCCAAGCGTATCAAGTTCACTGGCACGGGCTCGAGTCGACTCCGGATAAGTACGAGTCGACTCCGACTTAGAACAGACAGACGAACAGAAAGCATCAACTCAAAACCTGTCAGCGAGTCGACTCCTAAAGTGCGCGAGTCGACTCCGATGTTCACCGAGTCGACTCCAGGGTAGCAAGAGTCGACTCCAAAGAGCCACAGGCAGAAAAGTCAGAGAGCAATTTTCGGGTCTGAGATTCGAGTCGACTCCCATAGAACGCGAGTCGACTCCGATGGTTGGCAAGTCGACTTCAAAGAAAGTGAGAGTCGACTCTCAGAGGAACACAAGAAAAAAGTCAGAGAACGTTTTTCGAACTCTGAGATTCGAGTCGACTCCCGCAATACGCGAGTCGACTCCGAGACTTCGCAACCACAAAGAAGACAGAAGACCAATTTACTGTCTCTGAGATTCGAGTCGACTCCCAGATAGCTAGAGTCGACTCCAAGGCAGCTCTACATCAAAAAGACAGAAGACAGTGTTTCGGAAACTGAGAGCCGAGTCGACTCCGGGGAAGTTCGAGTCGACTCCAAGACTGGACGAGGCAAAAGACAGAAGATAGGGAGTTCGGGCTCTGAGCGCCGAGTCGACTCCCAGGATTGTCGAGTCGACTCGAGTGGACCAAATTCAAAAATAGATCCACGGACTCCATGGGATGAGCCGACTCCGAGAAAGCCAAGTCAGCTCCAGAAGTTGGCGAGTCGACTCCAGGTCAAGACGAGTCGACTCCCAGCCTAAGAGGCTACTTTAATTCAAATCCGAAACAGTTGCCGAGTCGACTCCAGAAAAGCATGAGTCGACTCCCGCTACAGCCGAGTCGACTCCTGATCGCGCGAGTCGACTCCAACCCACCAACGGACACATTGTCAGGGTGTACAGAGTGTGCAGAACGGGCAGAAAAAGCTCTCTAACGGCTAGTTTCTGTGGGGGTTGGTTTAAATAGCCACAGAGGACTGTAGCAAAGCAGAGAACAACCATTCCACTCCAAGTAATCAAGCTTTCAATCTCTGCAACTTGTTCTTCAACGAAAAAGAGGGAAGAGCAGCATTAACTGCATCCACCTACTTCTTCCCAACAGTGAAAGAGCCTCCTCCTGCATTCAAGTCGACTACACATTCAAGAGGAGACCCGAAGTTCAAGAAGCCCTTCCTCTTCTCCAACTTAAAAGCGTTTGAGGGCTCTTAACTTCGTTATTGTTCATATTGCCATTTATCTGCTTTTGAGAAGCTGTATTTTTCTGTTTGTTCTTTTCATCTACACATTGTCTTTGCTTGGTTCAATCGGGGGATTGAATCAAGGGTATAGAGGTTGGTTGGTGAGCCGAGTGTAAAACCAACGTGTAAGGGTTCGATTGTGATCCCGGAAAAACAATCGGGGTTGGTTCTAGTCGGTGAGCCTGGAAAAACCGACCGAGTTCGTTGTGAGCTCGTAAAACAACAAGTTTGGCTGTGAGCTTGAAAAACAACCGGCTGTAATCCAAGGGGTTATAGTGAATTCCCAAGTGAGACTTGGGGAGTGGACGTAAGAGCAAGGGTTAGCTCCGAACCACTATAAAACTTGGTGTTTGTGATTGATTGTCTCTCTTTCTCTTACTCTCATATCACTCACAGCACATAGCAATTAATCGAACAACTTGCAATAGCTTTAATTAGTCATCCACATCGTTTTAAATTATAAGATTATTTTAAAACCCAATTCACCCCCCCCCCCCCTCTTGGGTTGTCTATCTGGGCAACAAGTGGTATCAGAGCCTAAACTCTTCCACCCAAGAGTAAAAGATCGAAATGACAACCCCATTTGGATCTTCTCACATTGAGGGTCAGTCCACCCAAAGACCCCCATTCTTTAATGGATCCGACTACTCATATTGGAAGGCTAGGATGAGAATATTCATCCAAGCCCAAGACTATGAGATGTGGACCATTGTAGTAAATGGGCCATACATCCCATCCATATATGTAGAGGGTGTCACGGTACCCAAACTAGAAAAGGATTGGAATGAACATGACATGAGAAAGGCACAACTAAACTCTAAAGCTATGAATGTGCTTTATTGTGCCTTAGATAGAAATGAATTCAATAGGGTCTCAACTTGCAATTCTGCAAAAGAGATTTGGGACAGACTTGAAGTGACCCATGAGGGCACGAATCAAGTCAAAGAATCCAAAATAAATATTTTGGTTCATAAGTATGAACTATTTAAAATGGATTCTAATAAAACAATCACATGCATGTTCACTAGGTTTACTGACATTGTCAATGGCCTAAAAAGCCTTGGCAAGAACTATACTAACAGTGAGCTTGTCAGGAAAATCCTTCGTTGTCTACCAAGGTCATGGGAAGCTAAAGTGACGGCAATCCAAGAAGCCAAGGACTTGAACAAGTTACCACTTGAGGAGCTTCTTGGATCCCTAATGACGCACGAGCTAACCATGAAGCAACAAAACGAGGAAGAGTCCTCCCATAAGAAAAAGGTAATAGCTCTTAAATCTACTTCATCTAACAAGGACTTGTCTTGCAGTAGCAGCAGTGAAGAAGAAGAACATGAGGAAGATGATGGTGAGGCTCTTCTTGTGCGCAAATTCAGAAAATTCATCAACCACAAGAAGTCCTATCATCAAAGGAGAGGCCCCTCAAATTCCTACCGCAAGGACAAAGGTAAGGAAAGGGAAAATGAGGGGATTGGCTGCTATGAGTGTAAAAAACCGGGACACATCAGAGCTGAGTGTCCCTTACTAAAGAAGGGCAACAAGTACAAGAAGAAGAAAGCCCTCGTCACCACCTTATCGGACTCCGACGAATCATCTTCATCATCGGATGAAGAACAAGAAGAAAAGGCCAATTTGTGCTTCATGGCCAATGAAAATGAGGTAACATCTGAATCACATCTCGATTTTTCTTTTGATGAACTTTATGATGCATTTAATGAATTAATGATAGAATATAAGGCCATAAATCTTAAGAATAAAGAACTAAAAATAGCTAATCAATCATACATACTTAAATGCGATAAACTAGTTAAGGATAAGGACTGTATCACCAAAGAAAATCTAGAACTTAAGACAAGCAACCAACTCTTAATTAAGAAAACTAACACCTTAAGTAAAGATAACGAAGAACTAACTAAGGAATTTTCAGAACTTAAAAACCATAAACAAATCTTAAACAAGGATCTCACAAAAGAACTAAATGATCTAAAAGCAGAAAATCAAACACTAACTAAAGAACTTAACAAATACAAACCTTTGGTTGAAAAATTTACATATAGTTCTGAAAAGTTAAATATGATACTAAATAGTCAACGAGCAGTATTTAATAAAGCGGGTTTAGGATATAAACCAAGAAATAAACAAAAACTTCTTAGTAACTTCTTTGTTAAAGCTGGGGAAAGTAAAACTAAGAAAATAACCTGCTTTTGTTGTGGAACTATAGGTCATAAAGCAAATGTGTGTAATTTTAGGAAAGGTAAAACAAAAAGAAAAATTAAAAGGGTATGGGTTCCAAAAGGAACCAACTTGACTAACCATGAAGGACCCAAGAAAACTTGGGTACCTAAGATGATATGATTTGCTTGTGTAGGAGTGTCTTGCAGCCAAGGTCAACAAAAACTGCTGGTATTTGGATAGTGGCTGCTCAAGACACATGACGGGTGACAAGGATCAATTTTTCACCCTTGAAGCTAAGAAGGAAGGTGCTGTGACTTTTGGAGACAACAACCAAGGTCACATCATTGGTATTGGTAAAGTTCAAATTACCCCTTCTACTTTTATTGATAATGTTAGATATGTTGATGGTCTTAAGCATAACTTATTAAGCATTAGTCAATTATGTGATAAAGGGTATGATGTTATGTTTAAACCATCACTATGCATTATAACAAACCCTAATGACAATAGTTTAGTTTTTAAAGGAATTAGACGTGGGAATGTGTATGTTGTAGACCTTGAAGATCTTGCCAAATATAACCAATGTCTAGTTGTTAATGAAACTAAGGATAATGATGCTAGCTGGTTATGGCACCGTAAGTTAGGTCATGCAAGCATGGACACAATAACTAAACTAGTTAAAAGAGATTCCGTGATAGGTTTGCCAAAATTAAAATTTGAGAAGAACAAAATATGTGAAGCATGTCAATTTGGCAAACAATCTAGGAACTCATTTAAATCCATAAAATGTGTCTCTACATCTAGACCTCTAGAATTATTACACATGGACCTATTCGGACCAACTAGAACCACTAGCCTAGGTGGAAATAAATATGGTCTAGTTATTGTAGATGACTATTCTAGATACACTTGGGTTATGTTCTTAGCACATAAAGATCAAGCTTTTTCAGTATTTAAAAAGTTTCATAAGGAAGTAACCAATGCTAGAGATACTTCAGTAATAGCCATTAGAAGTGACCATGGTACCGAATTCGAAAATTAGTCATTTGATGAGTTTTGTAGTAAAAAGGGGATAACCCATAATTTTTCTGCACCTAGGACACCACAACAAAATGGAGTTGTGGAGAGGAAAAATAGAACTCTAGAGGAAATGGCTAGAACTATGTTATGTGAAAGTAACCTCCCTAAGTACTTTTGGGGAGAAGCCATTAATACTTCTTGTCATATATTAAATAGAGTTCTATTGAGACCCATCATAAAGAAAACACCTTATGAACTTTGGAAAAACAGAAAACCAAAAGTTAATTACTTTCATGTTTTTGGATGTAGGTGTTTTGTTCATAATAATAGGAAAGATAATCTAGGTAAATTTGACTCTAAATCTGATGAGGGAATATTCTTAGGTTACTCTACAACTAGTAAAGCCTATAGAGTCTTTAATAAAAGAACCTTAGTTATAGAAGAATCTATACATGTTGTATTTGATGATTCTAGTGACATCTCCTCTAGTAAGAAAGTTAACTTTGATGATGATGCTGAAATTCTTGAAGAAAAGATAGATGAGATGACATTATAAGATGATAATCAAAAATTGATTGAAGGAGCATCATCAAGCCAAGAGGCTATTATGAATCATGGGCTAACTAAAGCTTGGAGGTATGCTCACGGGCATCCTAAGGAACTAATTCTAGATGATCCATCTCAACCGGTTAGGACTAGAGCATCTCTTAGGAATTTAAATAACCATCTAGCTTTCGTCTCACACTTTGAGCCCAAACATATAGAAGAAGCCGAAAATGATGTAAATTGGATAAATGCAATGCAAGAAGAATTAAACCAATTTACTAGAAACAAGGTATGGAATCTAGTAGAGAGACCTTCTGAATATCCGATTATAGGTACTAAATGGATTTATAAAAATAAACTTGATGAAAATGGAATTGTTATAAGGAATAAGGCTAGACTAGTAGCAAAGGGTTATAATCAAGAAGAAGGTATAGATTTTGATGAAACCTTTGCTCCTGTAGCTAGACTTGAGGCTATTAGATTATTATTAGCATATGCATGCTCTAAGGACTTCAAACTATTTCAAATGGATGTAAAAAGTGCATTTTTAAATGGGTATATAAATGAGGAGGTATATGTAGAACAACCTCCTGGTTTTGAAAATCATCAATACCCTAATCATGTATATAAACTGAACAAAGCACTTTATGGTTTAAAACAAGCACCTAGAGCATGGTATGAGAGGCTTAGCAAATTCCTACTAGAACATGAGTTCTCTAGGGGTAATGTAGATACAACACTATTTCTGAAAAAGAAAAACCAAGATATGCTACTAGTACAGATTTATGTTGATGATATCATTTTCGGTGCTACTAACAATCGCCTCTGCGAAGAATTTGCTGATTTGATGCAGAGTGAATTTGAGATGAGCATGATGGGAGAGCTGAACTACTTCCTCGGGCTTCAAATCAAACAGTCTGAAGGAGGCATCTTCATCAATCAAGCCAAATATATCAAGGAGATGCTCAAGAAGTTTGATATGGAGGGAAACAAGTCAATCAGCACCCCCATGAGCTCATCATGCAAATTAGACCAAGATGAATCAGGTAAATCTGTAGATCAGAAACTGTATAGAGGTATGATAGGATCTTTATTGTATCTTACTGCAAGTAGACCTGATATTATGTTTAGTGTCTGTATGTGTGCTAGATATCAGGCTAATCCTAAGGAATCACATCTAGTTGCAGTTAAGAGAATTTTTAAATACTTAATAGGAACTAAGAATATAGGGTTATGGTACTCTAAAGAATCTAGCCTAAACTTAATAGGATACACAGATTCAGATTTCGCTGGATGTAAGCTTGATAGAAAAAGTACCAGCGGGTCTTGTCAATTTCTAGGAGAAAACCTAATCTCATGGTTTAGCAAGAAACAAAACTCGGTTGCATTATCTACTGCTGAAGCTGAATATGTTGCAGCCGGGAGTTGTTGTGCTCAAATCTTGTGGATCAAACAACAATTAGAAGATTATGGCATTAAACAAGATAAAATACCTATTAACTGTGATAATACAAGTGCCATTAATCTAACTAAAAATCCAATTCAGCATTCAAGAACTAAACACATTGAGATAAGACATCACTTCATAAGAGATCATGTACTGAATGGTGATGTGACACAACAATTTGTTTGTACTGATGATCAATTAGCAGACATTTTTACAAAATCCCTAAGTGAAGAGAGGTTTAGTGTGCTTAGGAGGGGATTAGGAGTGATTGATCCATCCTAGTGGTAGTTTCCACTAGATTCGTTGATTTTGATGATTAGATTGTGGTTAAAATAGAGTTTCTTTTCAATGATCATCAAATCAGATCATAATTTAGTGATTTTTCCTCATTCGGCACGAACATAACATGATTTTTAGGTGCGTGCCAAAGTTAGAGACGACTCGAGTAAGTTTCAGAGTCGGCTCCTAAGGGGGAGTCGACTCGCGCATATTCTGGAGTCGACTCGAGGTCGAGTCGACTCGCGACTCAGTGGAGTCGACTCGCAGTCGGGATCCGACTTTTTAACCCTAACTTTGTCGTTTCGAAAACACTTCTTTCTCAGCCGCCACTGTTCACAAGCCCTAGAGCCGACTCCTAGGTCGTCCCCGGTCGTCCCAAAGGCCTTTTCCCGTCGATTTTTCACCATCCCTTAGGATTTTCCTCCCTTCCTAGGTCGTCCCCGGTCGTTCCCAAGCCTTCTCCGTCGACCTTTCACCATCCTTTAGGTTTTCATCCCGTTCTAGGTCATTATGCCGCGTAAAACCGTAGTCCGGAAGAGGTCTCGACCCGAGGCCGGTCCCGAGAGGCGCTCCAAGGCTCGGCACGATCCCGCGAGGCCACAACCTCCGGCTCGTTCCCCGCCAAGGGCGGTTCCCGCGAGGCCATTAGCCGGGAAGGCCGTCACCACCGGGAGATATGTCGACTTCGACTATCTCTCCCGGGAAGGGTTCACTATAAGTGATAGACTTAGGGCCCAGGGCTTAGAGTACTTCCCCACCTTAGATCTCCCCACATATCCAGGGCTCATTAGAGAGTTTTACGGTACCGTCCATCGGGGAGATGGGGGTATCGAGGGCACGGTAGCCGGTGTCCCTCTGTTCATTACGGAGGATCTTATTGCCCACATCCTCCACCTTCCACTAGTAGGGGTGGCTCCCACACATCCCGAGGACAGGGTTGAGGCCCTTACGGCCGTTCTAGGGCATCCACCCCAGTCACCCTTAGACGAGGTATCCGCTAGCTCACTTCCGATTGAGATGCGGATCCTCCTAAGTATATTGTCTAGGTCCATCTTCCCTAAGACCGGGAGATTTGACTTTGTATCTGAGAGAGACCTAGCTCTCATGTTCTACATGCTTCATGACACCCCAATCAACTTCCCCAAACTCATATATCGATACATGTGTGAGCCACTAGACAGACCTAGGCTCACTTTGCCCTACGGTATGGTCTTCACCTTGTTATTTAGGGAGTACGAGATTCCTATCCCTGAGGGGGAACCCTTTCGCGCATTGCGATGGACTGATCGCACGCGTGCAGGGACCCTACACAGGATGGGGTTTCGGAAGAGAGAGGGGACATGGGTTAGGAAGTCTTCCATCACCACACAGACCACCAGACCTTCCTCCAGTCCTGAGCCAGACTCTGACCTTCCCGACTTACCAGACTTTCCATCCACTTCTGCTCCTACCACCTCCGCCGGACCCTCCTCCTCGGCTCCACCATCCATGGAGGTCCGCATCGCTCCTGAGCAGCTCCGGGAGCTGCGGCAGGAAATAGTCCGAGATCTGAGGGATGAGTTGCTTCGGGAGCTCCGAGGTTCGGTGCCTGCTCCCTCTCCCGCTCCATCTTCAGCGTTGGTCCCTTCCCTGACGGCCGTGACTGACATGACGGCTCATGTGCGGGAAGAGATCTACAACATGAGGACTTTGCTCCAGGCCCAGTTTCATAGCATGAGTGAGGTCACGAGCACCACTCGACAGATGAGGGAGGACATCGGTCGTGACATGCACACCACTACCGAGGGGGCCGAGCGCTTGTCGAATGTGCTCATCGACAAGCTGGACGCACTTCAGACGTCGGTGACTGAGCTCTCTACTACACATAGCAGAGCCACTTCGTCCATTATCACTGAGCTCGGGCATGTTACAGATGCAGTCACCCTCCTCATGGAGCAGAGCAGATTGAGAGGAGGAGCTACATCCTCGAGAGGAGGAGCCACGTCCTCGAGAGGAGGAGATACATCCTCGAGAGGAGGAGCCACGTCCTCGAGAGGAGGAGATACATCTTCGAGAGGAGGAGCTACATCCTCGAGGAGACCATAGCTACTTTTTGTGTTTTGTTTTGACTGTATTGCTTTGCCTTATTTTTTTTGTACTCTCAAATGTATTTACATGCAAATCAATACAATGAGTAGCCATATTTTCTTCAATTCTGTGCCATTTGATGGTTGATTGGTTGTGCCATTGATTGTGTGTGCTTACCTTCTTTTTGATACGATGACAAAAAGGGAGAGAAATATGTATAAAATATGTAAAAGGAATCAATGAAAATCAAAAAAAAACTGTTAAAACACACAAAATTTGTTCTAAGTGGATTTGGTACCTCGAGGCTCATTATCTCTCTTTTGGGGCTCCTAATGGAGTAATCTCCAGAATCTATTCAAGGGATATTCGGAGATTAGCTGAATCCTACTCAAGAACAAATTGACAGATTTTCCCTCTAAAAACAAAAAATTCAGTTCAAAAACTTCAAAGCATTAAAAGGAAATTCAGAGAATCAAAACATAGTAGAATGCATATGTTGAGGGGGAGAATCTGAATATTAATCAAGCTAAATCATTAAAGATATATAAGCCAAACAATTGATTGTATAATATGAAGGCTTATATAATTCCAAATGAAAGGGGGAGCTTTAACTCCGAAATTTATTGTTTCACTCCTTTCAAGCTTGGATAAATTGAATTACCAGACATTTGAATTCAATTATGGATTTTATTTCATTGTTTATTGAGCAATTCACTTTACATATACTCAATGTTTTGTCATCATCAAAAAGGGGGAGATTGTGGAGTGATTGATTAAAACCCTATTTGATTTTGATGAGCTCAAAGCATTTGAGTATATCTCTTGCTTACTAATGAATTCAATTAAGTGTTTCAGTGAAAATCTTGTCTAAGTGTCTCTAGACTTGGTTCATAATATTTTGGATAAGTTAAGAAGTCAGCCTGAACCAAAGTCTGAGACTCGAGTCGACTCCAGAGTATCACGAGTCGACTCCAAGCGTATCAAGTTCACTGGCACGGGCTCGAGTCGACTCCGGATAAGTACGAGTCGACTCCGACTTAGAACAGACAGACGAACAGAAAGCATCAACTTAAAACCTGTCAGCGAGTCGACTCCTGAAGTGCGCGAGTCGACTCCGATGTTCACCGAGTCGACTCCAGGGTAGCAAGAGTCGACTCCAAGGAGCCACAGGCAGAAAAGTCAGAGAGCAGTTTTCGGGTCTGAGATTCGAGTCGACTCCCGTGGAACGCGAGTCGACTCCGATGGTTGGCAAGTCGACTTTAAAGAAAGTGAGAGTTGACTCTCAGAGGAACACAAGGAAAAAGTCAGAGAACGTTTTTCGAACTCTGAGATTCGAGTCGACTCCCGCAATACGCGAGTCGACTCCGAGACTCCGCAACCACAAAGAAGACAGAAGACCAATTTACTGTCTCTGAGATTCGAGTCGACTCCCAGACAGCTAGAGTCGACTCCAAGGCAGCTCTACATCAAAAAGACAGAAGACAGTGTTTCGGAAACTGAGAGCCGAGTCGACTCCGGGGAAGTTCGAGTCGACTCCAAGACTGGACGAGGCAAAAGACAGAAGATAGGGAGTTCGGGCTCTGAGCGCCGAGTCGACTCCCAGGATTGTCGAGTCGACTCGAGTGGACCAAATTCAAAAATAGATCCACGGACTCCATGGGATGAGCCGACTCCGAGAAAGCTAAGTCAGCTCCAGAAGTTGGCGAGTCGACTCCAGGTCAAGACGAGTCGACTCCCAGCCTAAGAGGCTACTTTAATTCAAATCCGAAACAGTTGCCGAGTCGACTCCAGAAAAGCATGAGTCGACTCCCGCTACAGCCGAGTCGACTCCAACCCACCAACGGACACATTGTCAGGGTGTACAGAGTGTGCAGAACGGGCAGAAAAAGCTCTCTAACAGCTAGTTTCCGTGGGGGTTGGTTTAAATAGCCACAGAGGACTGTAGCAAAGCAGAGAACAACCATTCCACTCCAAGTAATCAAGCTTTCAATCTCTGCAACTTGTTCTTCAACGAAAAAGAGGGAAGAGCAGCATTAACTGCATCCACCTACTTCTTCCCAACAGTGAAAGAGCCTCCTCCTGCATTCAAGTCGACTACACATTCAAGAGGAGACCCGAAGTTCAAGAAGCCCTTCCTCTTCTCCAACTTAAAAGCGTTTGAGGGCTCTTAACTTCGTTATTGTTCATATTGCCATTTATCTGCTTTTGAGAAGCTGTATTTTTCTGTTTGTTCTTTTCATCTACACATTGTCTTTGCTTGGTTCAATCGGGGGATTGAATCAAGGGTATAGAGGTTGGTTGGTGAGCCGAGTGTAAAACCAACGTGTAAGGGTTCGATTGTGATCCCGGAAAAACAATCGGGGTTGGTTCTAGTCGGTGAGCCTGGAAAAACCGACCGAGTTCGTTGTGAGCTCGTAAAACAACAAGTTTGGTTGTGAGCTTGGAAAACAACCGGCTGTAATCCAAGGGGTTATAGTGAATTCCCAAGTGAGACTTGGGGAGTGGACGTAGGAGCAAGGGTTAGCTCCGAACCACTATAAAACTTGGTGTTTGTGATTGATTGTCTCTCTTTCTCTTACTCTCATATCACTCACAGCACATAGCAATTAATCGAACAACTTGCAATAGCTTTAATTAGTCATCCACATCGTTTTAAATTGTAAGATTATTTTAAAACCCAATTCACCCCCCCCCCCCCCCCCCCTCTTGGGTTGTCTATCTGGGCAACACAATTAATCAAATTGGTTCGGTTACAAGATCTTCAAATGTTCATCAGCATCAAAGAAAGATAAACAAACTAACTATCTAATAACTCTAATATTCGCACTCCATGCCTAACTCATCCGGAACTATGCATCTATGACTCTATAAAAGAGAAAGAGGAAAGGGTGGTATGCTTTACCGCCCAGTAGGAATCTCTACACATTCATACCAGCATAATGATTATATAATTTTGAAAACTACAAGAAAATATTGCACACATCATGAAATCACAAACAAGTTATCAATAATACTCGAATAATCAGTATAAAATTTGTATATCAAATATCAATAGAAATCTAGCCACTTAAGAGTGATTTAGCATATGATATCTCATAAAGTTTCATTAATATTTTCAATGCTTCTCTTTTCATTTTTTTAACTTGATCTAGATCAATTTTCTTATCGACTTTGGGCCAAATCTCGATCACATTTTCCAGCATGTGGTGGGGCTGCTAAAGTATCATATTTCTAGCCTGTAGCGGGGCATGCCAATTATAGTTCCGCATTTACCGTTTGTGATGGGGCCTGCCAAAATATTATATTTTCAGCTTATGGTGGGGCCTACCAATTTTTAGTGCCACATTCACAACCTGTGATGGGGTCTACCAAAGTACTAAATTTTCAACCTGTGATGAAGCATGCCATAATAACGAGATAAGCCCAAAATCCTTATTCATTCAATCTGCACATCAATTTTATTTATTTATTTTTAACTTTAGACAAACTACATTCACGTTTTCAGTCCGTAACGGAGCAACCAATATAACATGGTTAGTCTAGAACAACATACCCATTAGTTTGATTATGCAAGTATAGGTTATGTGCATACATACATTCATCATAATACTAAGCACAAGCAAATATGATCAAAATATAATTTAATATAAAACTATTCTTACAACTATCATTGTTTCTTACTTATCTACCTCATAGCATATATATACACACACACAAAAAAAAATATTTATATCATATAGGTCGGTGTACAAGAAATCTTACTTTTTTGTTGACAACCAAGCAAACCAATCACCTGCCCACACCGCGATCTACGAACGGAGGTGCGCAGAACTCTGCTCAACATTTTTTTATCCAATAGATTGTTCTCCTATAAAACCAAGTCAATATTAAAAATTATCCAAAATATCTGACAACGCGGAATTCTCTATGGATCCTTTAAAGGATCCACCAGCATCTAGCACTTTGGGACTATCCAGCAATCCATGATCTCCCTGGATCAAACTAAGAAGAGAAAACCTCAACTAAAGAGAGAAACTAGAGAGAGGAGAGAGAGAAGGGCATGGAAAGAGGAGAGAACCGAGTGGCTCTCCCTCTCTCTCTACCTTCTGCCCGAGGGCTTGTTTAGTGGTAGTAGCCGCCCATGGTCGGCGACCCCCAGTGGTTGACGGCCCAAGGCAATGTCGGCCGCGTGCCATGCCCGGCGACAGTCGGCCTAGCGGGAAGGATGCTAAAGCAAACATGGAAGGCTCGGTTTTCCATCAATCCGGCGGCTTGCCGGCCGGATTCCAATAGGACGGTAGCCCAAAGATAGGAAAGAAGGAGAGAGAGCTCACCTTGCCTCCGGAGAGCTCCTTCGGCCGGCCTAACGGTGGAAGTTCCGAATTCCTTCTGCGGAAAGATTAGAGTTCCAAACCTCTAATGGAAGAACTCCTTGGTTGATGCCCAAGGAAGAGGGGGAAGGGGTTCTTTTATAGATGGAGAGCCGCTCAAATTAAGTAGGGTTTGATCACCCTAGGTTCCTCCTTCCGGTGGACTCGGGGAAGGAATCGAAACAGGAGAGGGAGAAGACTCTATTTGGGAGTCTCCCTCCCCTTTCACACAGGTCGAGTCGGTGCTGTAGCTCGCAGGCCGGCCTAGGCCCTTACAACCATGATGCGCAACAGAAAAATGTGGGCCTTTACAACTATGATTACTACTGGGCATATTTTATCAACATAATTGGTGAGCAATCTCTTATTACCTTCTTGGCAACTTAACTGATCATTGTTATTCTGTAGGTTTTTCTTTATTTTCTAATTATTGATATAACAAAATCTTTGAATATTTCTCTCCATAATTATGAATAAATTATAGCTTTTGTCAATCAATTATTGAATCAAGTATGCTTGGATTTAAAGTTATTATTGTACACATGGCTTTACTAATGGTTTGGACAAGAATAAGCATCATATATATTTAGAACTTGTTACACAATCAATTCGACTTGATGGCTTCCAGTGCTAATAGAAGTCGCTTACTCTCCATCTAGCAAAGGTGCCAGGGCAGAGCTTTTTTCATAGTTAAAGTGGGTGGGTTTCATGAGATCTAATCTATGCCGATCATCGGAATCAAAGGAAGGTTGAAGGACGCTTCTTAAAAGATGTCTTGCAAGATCTTCTTACTCCGGGGTATCAAATTCTTCCAATGGCTTCTCAAAGGGTTGGGACACATATTATACGCTTGTAAACATCATTTATTTGATTTAGTGTGAATCTTTTCCACTAGATATAAAGTCCTTTCTTATGGTACTTCAATAGTTTCAAATTTTTAGTGCTTACAAAAATAATAAGTCAAAATTTGATTAAATGACTTTAAAAATCTATTGGCAATATGTGAATTTTGCATGGTTTTTTATTATTAGATGACATCATTAATAAAAGAGAAAACATAATATCAAACAAGCCAATATCTGTAAGTTGTTAGCATGATGCTTTATTGACCTCCTATAGAAAAAAAAAATTCTAGCTCCACCCATGCTAACTTCTATTTAAACAAGATATTCGAGGTTTAAGAATTTTGAGATAGGCTATGACAACCCAAGACCCTATCCAATATGGCCAGCTAGAAGGTATTATTTGAATTTTTTGATCTTGTATAAGTCTCTGAGATCTATCCAGCGAATAACCGATGTAGGACTAAATACACGTCCGCACGAGTCCTTATATACTCCCACTGTTCAAGCCCTGACATTCTTGTTAAGCTAAGGATTCAAATTTATTCAAATCTAATTACAAACACTACGATCGGTCTGTGGTCAGCCCTAATAAATTCGTGCTGCAGTGTCTTCTAGTCTACATAAGTTATGAGCCGGATCCGCTTTGATACCATTTGTAATAATCCAAGACCTCATCCAAAATGGCTAGCCGAAAGGTATTATTTGGATTCTTTGATTCTATATAAGTGCCCAAGATCTACCCAACGAATAATTGATGAGAGACTGAATACACGTTCATATGGGTCCTCACATAGGTAGTTATGCTTTTATGCTTAAAAAAAACATCACATGCTTTATAGATCTTATGTAGTGGCAACTTACTACGAGATGCATGCTGTTGCATTATTTCTTATATGCCTTGTTAGATTAACGTATTATGTCATATTTTCTTTTCCCTCCTCTTAGGGGGGATCTAGAACTACCTTATCTCTAACCCAAAACCCAACTTACCTAGGTTGAAAGTTGGGTTCTTAGGCAGACTGAACCTGTGCATGTGGAATTAGCACTTTTTAGACAAGGAACAAAATGAGGGCTGATTTCTCTCAAAATCAAATCCCTAACTCTTATCTAAGAGGCAAGTGATAAAACTATCCGATGTCATGTAGCTTATTCTAATAGTATAGTTAAGGTTGTGAATCCATCATTTTAATTTCGACACAAAAAGTCATGTTGATAGACCAATGCATTTATACAATTGATAAGTTGGATTGGTTTACATCAAATTATCAAATATCCCATTATTATTCGATTAATGTAGGGGTGGCAAAATATGACCCGACCCGCCAATCCGATCCATGTTCGACCCGCCATAAAGAGGTTCGAGTCATAAACAGGTTGACCCGTTTAACCTGTTTATTAATTGGATCGGATACATATTTAGATGTCTGACCTGTTTAACCCTTTTAACCCATTTCATATATTGGTTGGGTTGGATCAGACAGGGCCGGCCCAAGTCTCGGCCTAAAGGAAAGCAATAGCTGCTTAGCTGCTCCAACGTAGGCTACCTAGTACCTACGTTGATTTAATGAGATGGGATGGAAACCCTCCTCATCTTTCTCTCCGTCGAACCCTCCAGGCCTCCATGGCGCTCTCTCTCTCTCTCTCTCTCCGTCGAACCCTCCTAGCCTCCCACATCTCCCTCTCTTGTCGAAAGAAATCCCGAGTCCCGACCCCCACCTCTCTCTCTTGCTAGAACCCCAACCCCCCACCTCTCTCTTGCTGTGGATGACACTGTGGGTGGCTGCCGAACGGGCGAGTGGAGGAGTGAGGTGGCGAGTGGCTCGGATAAGGTAGTGGAGCGTCCGATCGGGAAGGCGAGGGGGCGTTGTATCCGAGCGGCAGAAGCGATGGCGCTCGACAGAGGCAGTAGCGCTCAGCGGTGGCGGCTCGGTGCGGCACTGCAATGGCGGCACAATGGTGGTTGCGGTAGATCTCAAGGCGGTGGTTCGACCGGTGAAGCTTCGGCGGCGACGCGGCAAAGCGGAGGCCGCGGGCGGTGCGGGGTGGCGGCTCGAGCGCAGCCGCGGCAAGGAAGGCCGATCGGAGAAGATGAGCAGATAATCTTTTTTTTTTTTTACCCTCCCACCTCTCTCTCTCTTGTCGAAAGAAATCCCGACCCCCACCTCTCTCTCTTACTAGAACCCCAACCCCCACCTCTCTCTCTCTCGCCAGTTGCCAGAAGGAACCCCACTCTCCCATCTCTCTCTCTCTTGTCGGAAGGAACCTCTCTTTCCATTTGGTCTGTCTTCTCGGCGTTCTCCAGTACTCGACTTCTCACAGGCGAGGTGGCAGCCGCGGCGTCGCACTTGTCCGACTTTGCCCTCGACTCCCTCCGCTCTCGAACATCCAGCCACGAGAAGCTTAACAAGTAGTCAAGTAGATATTTAGTTCTCCACCTCATCTTCCTCTCTCTCTCTCTCCTCCTCCTCTCTCTCTCTTAAGTCTCTTCCTCTCCCATCCCCCCCCCTCCACCCTTCTCTTTTCTTAAACAGGTGGGGTCGGATGACCTGTTTATTAAATAGGTCGGGTTCAGGTTGTAATTCCTGACCTGTTTAATAAATAGATCGGGTTCAGGTTTATAATTTTCTGATCCGACCTGTATCTGACCCGACCTGATTGCCACCCCTAAATTAATCCCGATTGGCATCAACTAGATATGGACTAGCTAAAGTATAGTAGAGTATGAGTTAGATCTAAGGCTCCAAATAGTAGAGACGCAAGCAATACAGTTACTAACAAGCAAGCTAATCTTTGTAATGGCTTATTTACACTTAGAAAGGAAAATCAAATCAAGCCGATATAAGGCAAGCTTATAATTAACTTTTGCTCATGGAAAAAGTGCTTTTATTTCAAGCTTGAACAATTATTTGGTGCAAAGCCAACAATCAAATTGAGCTCAAAGGATAATAAATCAAGCTTTAACGACTATATTTAAGCTTGAACATCACACTCTTTAGTATGACCAAGCCAAGCTCAAGCAACTCTTTGGCTCGTTTGAAGCCTGATTATATTACCCATATGCTCTCTTCACCTCTCATATCACAAATTATCTTTCCTAATGCAATGAACTAGAACTCTTTGTACTATGACAAAGCTGAGCTCAAGTACTCATTTGCAGCCTAATTAGATCACCCATAAACTCTCTTCATCTCTCGTCATGAACTATCGTTCCTGATCCAAACAGAACATCTTATCTCTTGTATTAATGACCTTCCTTAAACTTAAAAATGACTTGAGAGAAGTTGTTCGTGATTATTTTCCTAGAAGGGTGTAACGTGGATGTTGGCTATGATTTTCTTTTTTTTTAAAAAAAAAAGTAATGACCTTATTGTTGGTTCTAAAAATTTAGGCCATTAGACTTGAAGCCTAGTTATAGTCTATCCTTGTTCCTTATGCAATCTATTCTATATCAAACTAAGGCCTCATTTGGCAGAGCTTTTGGTGGACCAGAAATTACTTTCTGACTCTCTAAAAGTATTTTTGGATGGAATAGAGGTGTTTGGTAAAAAAAATTGAAAACGTTGTTTTAGCTTTGCCATAGAAGAAGCTCCAAAATGAAGCTCTTCGAAAAAACACTTTTAACATGCATCAGAAAGTTGTTTTAATTTATTATTTTTTTGACCAAAATATCCATTATAAAATATTATAATTACAAAAAAATATTTTTTATATTACAAAAATATATAAAAGTTTCTAAAAATATTATATTAATAAAATATTAATACATACTCATAATAATTATAATATTCTATACTTTTATTATTATTTTATACTATAAATATAATATTATATTACATTATATCATAATACATTGATATGTTATGTTATATAATATCAAATTATATTAATACATATTATATTTTATTATGCTCTATTATATAATACTATGCAATATTCTTTATGATCATTTTGTCACACCAAAAGTACTTTTTCAGTTTGTTTACTAAATATATATTAAAGTTTTATAATACTTTACAAATATAGTTACCAAACAGTAAATAGCTTTTTATAAATAGGGCCTAAACAGTAAATAGGGCCTAAACCTCACATGTGATGCTTAATAGTAAGGACTAGCAATGACAATCGAAAGTGAAAATTATCCAAGAAATCTCTTTATGTATATTTCTTAGCTAAGATCTCATATTATATGTTCCAAAAATGCCATCATCTTTCTCTTTCTCTCTCCAACCCGGTAGCCATTGTCAAGTTGCATCATAAAAGGGATTTGGCCGAGTAATGGTTGGACAATATTTGGGTAAATTGATCAAGTTGACTTTCTATTGGGTCTACTCTAATTTAATGCCCAAGAATTAATGGTCGGTGCAGTCATGGTACAATCCATATCCCTCCTTATTATGGATCAACTAATTATTATGTTTACGTTGTGAATTCATTCTTCATTGCAGCCTTTTAATTTTGTCCCCTATTTATCTTATACTTGTTACAAATTCTTAAGTCCTATTGAACTATATAAACTCACTAAGTTTTGTAGTCCTCATACGGGAATAAACCGCTTTATTGATTTCTCTACTGATACAGCATATATATGCATATATAATATCTCCCCCTGCACGCATGCGGAAAGAGCGAGAGAGAAAGAGAGATTCTAAGTGAGAAATTTTAGGAAATCTATAAAAGTGCAAGCTATAAAAAAGTCTCATACTTTACATTTTACATAAAGATCTCATACTTACGTTTGCAACTTCTTATTTTTATAAAAAAAAAATGATGTGTGATGAAATTATATAACCAATTCCTTTTTGCTAATTATGATTAAATTATATAACCAAGCCTTTTCTTTTGAGTTTCTTTTTTTGGGTGTTTCCTTGGATCAAAATGGCCAAAATCCAACAATAAGATAGACATATTTTTCCACCTTGGTGCACTTTGCCATTAATGTATGTATTACAATTTTGACCTAAAGCAACCAATCTAGCTAAATGTATACTATAACTGCAAAAACTTCATTACGTGATTGCAAATCCTTTTTTCTTTGCCAAACTTGAAATATCTCTCAAACATAGATTCTTATCAGATATTGAATGAATTCTGAAAATTGGTTCTTACAATTTAAATCCAACCTTCTTACAGACTATCCATCCTTGAAACCTCACCCTTCATTTCTCTTCATCCTCTAATCATTCTCCATTTCCTTGCATTTTTTTTAAGGAAAACTCCTCTTCTTAGGAGGGGTGTGACCATTGTGGCAATGCCCAATTCACTTTCCTTGCATCCTATATCTCTTTTCTTTGCCAATATCAAACTAAACAAAACAATCTTGAACACCATTTTTTTTGAGCACCCAATTTTATGAAGATAGTTTTCATAAAACCATGAACCAAGCAAACCTTTAGTATAGTCTTGGGTGTTGACGCTGGACTTGGCCTGGGTAGTAGTATCATTTACTACCTCAATTAAACAACACCTAATTCTCATCTCTAACTTTCAGCAAGCAATTGCAACATCATCTTAAATTTGAGCATGTAAAAATGTTAAGGCCCTTACAAGCATAGGTATCAAGAATTCATTTTAGGATGATACATAGCACAATACCATTACCAAGATGATGCTTAATATGTTCAATATTAGAGTCTAAGAACCCAGATTATGTATATGTCTCAAGCTTCTCATAAATAGCATATTAGAAAATAATTGCACTTAGTGATGGATCGAGTTGCATAAATTTTTTATGGGGGATTACATATCGAGGCAAGTGGGAGGAAAAATTGGAAATCTTCAAATGAGAATGGCTTCAAGGCATGTAGCGTTGCCACTTTTCTCAAGGTTTTATTTGCCCCCATTAATCAGGTATGCAGGGAGAATATGCTATAAACCTTTAGGATACAATAAGCTCAATATTCGATCACGTTGAAACAGTCAAACCAATGAGCATTCACCAGTGTCTATAGAATTAGCAAGTTGATCTAATTAGCACGCTGTATTGTCCTGATTTTGTGGGGTTAGATTAGCTATTTATAGACAAAACAATCTTAAACAATATTATTTTGAGAGCCCAATTTTTCAAAGATAGTTTTCATAAACCATGAACAAGCAAACCCTTAGTACGGTCTTGGACGTTGATGCCGGACTCATTGTGCAAAAGATGTTACAAGTCAGATTAGACTTGAATAGTAGGATCATTTACTCCCTCAATTAAACGACACCTAATTCTCATCTCTAACTTTCAGCAAGCAATTGCAACGTCATCTTAATTTTGAACATGTACAAATGTTAAGGCCATTACAAGCATAGGAATCAAGAATTCATTTTAGGAAGATATATAGAACAATACCATTAATTACCGAGATGATGCTTAATATGTTCAATATTAGAGTCTAAGAATTCAGGTTATGTATATGTCTCAAGCTTCTCATAAATAGCATATAAGAAAATAATTGCACGTAGTGGTGGATTTTTCTTATGGGAGATTACATGTAGGGCAAGAGGGAGGAAGAATTGGAAATCTGCAAATGAGAATGGCTTTAAGGCGTCTGGGCTATTACTTTTTTTAAGGCTTTATTCGCCCCACCAATCAAGCATGTTATTTTGAATTGCGGTGCAAGTTATGTTATGTTTTTTTTGTAAGGTTAGATTAGCTATTTATAAACCAGTATGCCCCTCTGAAAACACGTTAAACAGCTAGCCACCACGAGGGTTGGTTGGTTATGATTTAAAATAAAATGTAATTTCTCTATGAAAATATCCAACATTACATTATAAATTTTCTTTTCTTTAGTTTTTTTTTTTTTGCTAATATAAAAGGGGTAGAGGGAGGAAGGGACAAGCCCACCCCCGCGTAGCAGCCCCCACTGGGCCCCCGCCCCGCCAGGAGAATGTTCGATACGGGCAGAAATGGCCGTGTGTTGGGCACCCCGACCGATTTTACTCATACCCTCCCCACCCGTAGGCCCGGCTCAACTACTCCTCTGAGCTCTGGCTCGAGTCCCACGTGTGAGTACGTCACACCCGGCACCACCCCGGCTACTAGCGGTTCAAGAGCGGTCCTACACCACAAGTCCAAGCAGTGGCCAAAGTAGTGAGCTCCGGTCCACAATTTAATCGTCGCCGCAGCGATTCGAACTTGGAACCTAATGGTTAGAATTGCTGCCCAGTACCACTAGGCTACCACCTTGGTGGCTCTTTTCTTTAGTTTGCTTAGTGTTTTTGTATCTAGAAAGACTTAGGCATGAGAGTAAGGTCAGTGGTATGCGTTAAATCTACATGACATCCACCCATCCACCTTATTACATGTCTATTGCCACTAATTATCCACTCACAATCAGACAATGGTAATGAATGGTGAACATCAGCAACATCCACAAAATAAAATCTTCTTTAGATTTTGTTTACTATTGACCGTATCCAAAGACCTGGGCCTATTCCTGGAGTAAGAGAGAGATTATTATGTGCTGCCTCATGCTTGAAGGCAGGCAACCAAACAGCACACGCATTCAGCCTGTCCCTTTTAACTTTGCATTGGGATTTGCTGCCCTTAGCGAAGGAGGAGGCTGACATCCCTCCTTGTCTCCTTGCTCATATTGGGATTATAAACATTTGCTAATTAACTCAATATGTTACAAACCCCACAGAGAATCTAACCTCTACTTCCACACTGTCATCAGTGCTAAAATATATGATCTGACAGACAGGACACGTTTCCTTCGGCTCAGTCCGGTCTCCCACCCATGTGACATTTAAAACTAATCATAAGCACCCATTTTCTGTGTTCTAAATAAACATGTTATAATAATATGAATTGATCTTTTGAATCCAAAACTTCATAGAATGCAATGAATGCAAAGCGTCTCATGATCAACACATAACCGTGAGTGGGTTCAAAAACAAGGAAATAAAGAAAGAGAGAGATGAATGCATGTAAATGGGTACGATAGATAAGATTGTTGAATGAGGTCTTCTCTAAGACTGTCACTACCACTGCCCTATAAGACATGACTTTCTTTTTTTTTAATGAATGCTGGCGCAAAGGAAGGATGTACCATACACCAAGCATCAAATCACAAGCTAGCGCTAAAGGGAAGCAAACACTCTCCTTTTTAACCCATGTACTGTCAAAGTCCATATCGGATACCACACAGGCACACAGCCATACCCTCTCAAAAGAAGATCTTATGATTTTCTTTTTACAGTCAGAAGTGCTACATGACCCTTCCTTGGGATTTGAAGCTCCCCCTACCTCCACTGCCTGAAGGGTCATCCAGGGAGAGATTGTGGTCGTTGTTGTTGGTGTACCCATGGATAGAGCCGAGCAGTTGCTTGATCTCCTCATAGTTATACTCCAGTGGAGCTTCCTCCCACAGACGAGACAGCCCATAATCCCTCTCCGCCTGACCACCACCCCCACCTCCAAGTAACCACCTGTGGGTCTCCTCAATACCAGCAGCGCAGAGATAGCTCTCAAAGCCCATCTGTTCCGCTCCACCGGCTCTACCAATATTATAGTTGTAGTCCATCTCCTTTCCGTAGCTGATCTGGGTGGAGCTCCCATCAGAGGAGCTGCAGCTTTGCTCACTTCCAAACACGATCATGTGACCACTCTCCTTCATCATCTGGTACTGATAAGATGGGCCTTGCAAGAGAGCGGAAGAAGTGGTGGTAGGAACAGTGCCAAAGGCATCTTGGGAGATTGGGGGAAGCCTTTCAAGGACTGGGACGGGAGGAACTGGAGAGGTGTAGTATTTGCCTTGTGAAGAAGAGGATGATGATTGGAAGAGAAGCTGCTGCTGCAGTTGCTCCTGTTGTTGCTGTTGCTGTTGATGTGGTTTCCTTTGGGAAGAAGCAATCCCCAAGAGCTTCTTCTTAAGCTTGGTGTTCCAATAGTTCTTGATATCGTTATCAGTCCTGCCTGGAAGCTGGGCAGCTATGATGGACCACCTGACGACCAAAATGAATGTTTTCGATGTAACAATTCGATTTGGATAGCAAAATCTTATCTCCTAGTTTGGTAGGCTTTCAATGAGTTCCAATGAGAGAGCTAAATATGGCATGCATGGAGGGGGATGCATCTGGATATAGAACATTCTTCACCCCACGCAGAACTTTTGCTAGAAATATACAAATGGATTTTAGATCTCTTCTCTTCAATTTGACTATTTCCATAATGGTGGATTTTGAGGGAAATCCAAACCAAGAAATAGAAAGCAAGACAAGGATCAACAGAACAAAGCATGCCTACCTAAAAAGGGAAAAGGAAAATGGAAAGAACTGGATTGTAATAAAAGGTTAGCTGTCTCTCACCTGCTTCCGATACTAGCAAAGAGGCCGCATATTATCCTGTCCTCATCATCCGAGAACTCCCCATGCTTTATATTGGGCCTCAGGTAGTTGAGCCATCTCAGCCTGCAACTCTTCCCGCATCTCTTTAGCCCTGTCAACAATCCAACAAGCCAAATTGCCATCATCCACATAATGACACACCAAACCTCTCTCTCTCTCTCTCTCATCTTAAAAAAAGATCCTATCTCGCCCCTTCTTTGATGTAACAAGAGAAGATACTAACTCTTGATGAACAAGTAGCCAGAAAAAAAGGTAAAGCAAAGGAAAGGAGATAAGGTCCTCAATCACTCTCTTACCAGCCTTGTGAGGGAGGGCAATCCAATTGCCACCAGTCCCATTTTTCTCTATGAACTCCTTAAGCTTGGAGTCCTCCTCAGGAGACCAAGGACCCTTCTTCACGTTGGCCTTGTCACAGCATGGAGCCCTCCCCATCTCTCTTGGCTACCCACCCCCAACAAATCTCTCTTCCCTCCTCTCCTTTTGTCCTTTGGGTTTGTGGTATGGTTTGGTGGTGGTAAGCCCTTGGGAAGACGACACAGGCTTCTAGGAGGTATATATGACCAGAAAAAGAAAGCCAAGAGATATAGAGACGGACACACAGAGATATATTATATGATAAACATATATGGGGAGATGTAAGAAGTCAAAGGATAGCCTGTCCGGTTTCCATCGCTTTCAACCTCCTCGCTGGCCCAGGTGGGAGGGAGGGCCTCTCAGTCTCAGCGCCACAAAGACTTACCATCATTCATAAATAAAGCCATCCCACTGTTCCCTTTGGACGGCCTACTCCTCTCTCTCCCTCTGTGTCCCTGTTTGCTTTTTCCACTTCGCAGGATCAAAAAAGTCTTTACGGGAAGTGTAAGGAGGAAGTGAAAGGGATGGATGGGCGTGGGGCCTTTGTAAAGGTGATGTCTTCCAGACACTGGGCTGTATGTGAGGAAGGATAGGAGGAGGAGGAGGAGGAGGAGGAGGAAGAGAAGTAGGCTCTGTGATTGAGACTCAACCTCATTTGGACAGCTGCATGTGCGCATGTGAACTGCGTACTACTCATCCACTTATGTAATTATGCATACGTACATGAGTTGGGGTCCGCTTGGATCCACCTATGTTTCCCTACCTATTTGTTTAAGGTGTGTCTTCATGGATCTGAAACATATCTGTTACACATATACAAGCTAATGCTGCTTAAAAAAGATGGTGGATCTTCATGTATGCATAGCCAGGAGATGGACTCATAGGTTAGGTTGAGTTAAATGATTTGCTTGAAAATTAATTTCTAGTTAGTATCTGTATCTAGATTACAAGGTCCAACATGATGCAATATAATCCCTGTTTTATGTTTGTAAGAGGTTATCTGTAATCTGTTATCTGAGATAATGCCTCAATCTGAACTTAAGGCTTTATAATATGATTCAGGTCATGTTAGGACAGATTTAAGGTAAATTTCATGGTCATGCAATCACAGTTCTATAATAAAGCAACCCCTTGAAACAACAGTAGACATTCTTTTTTCATTGTTGGAGATACAGTGTTTAAGGCAATTTACTTTATTTTTTTTAATTTTAAAATCTTCAGGTGCCATCAATTCTGACAACCTTTTCCAGTTAAAGCATGTCCTTTTTTTTTTTTCTAGTTTTCCTCCTCATTCTGATAATTGGAAATTTGCGTGCATGGCATTGATAAATCTAAGTATAATTAGATTTGGTCTGATTGGCTGGCTTGTGACTGATATAAGAGGAAAGGTTGTGATAAAGGATCAAATCGTGAGGTTGTTTTCATATGTTTTGAGAGAAGGCACCAGGGAGAGTATGATTGGGCTCTCCCATATTGACGTTGGATGTTTCAAGCGATATAAGTCATCTAGTTGATTGACAAGAGATTTGATATTCATCTATTCCAAATGGGTAATATGATTTTAATCTCATTAGAAAGGAAATGTTTCTTCGATCAATCAAGGTTATCTGCTAAAATTTTCTCTCATGGATGAGAGCATGCCTTATATTTTTGTTTCTTTCCAAAACATTTTCTATAGGGCAAGAGACTGGAATGATGCATATTTATAAAAAGAGACTTGTGCATCCTTAAGAGAAAGCAAGGGGCCTATTTCATTATGTGAATTAGGCTAGCTGAGTTTGTTTCACTCTCTCTTTTGTATGTCGAACATATGCAGCAATTATAAATGACTTAATGCTATCATCAGTGAATTGATAGCATACTAAAATACTTGAGACACGCAATGAACTATGTATTGCACTGTAACTGCATTTGTGTTAGATTGTTGAGGGAAGTAGGTTTTGCTCAAAATTCTGATTTCTTGGAGGCATATTTATGGTTTCTTCCAAAGCACACGAATGTTCGATGTCTATGATCAAATTAATAAGCTTCTGTGAGAATGCACTCGCCCCAAAATGCCAATGTTTGCTCTCAACTACCCCATTTCGTGGGGGAGCACCGACACATCTATGTTAGTGAAGTATGCCATGATCAAAAAATAAAAAATAAAAAAAAGATTGCATTAGCTAGTGAAAAATTCCAAAATATTATTAGTCCGTATGATACGAATGCATTTATGGAATTGATTTTAATTGGATCCTGGCACAAAAACATTTTAAAATATAGATTATGTGACTCAGTCTTAAAGCTCATGAAATAATAGTTAAAAAAATATCTTGCACCAGAAATAGAAGTTGTAGGGTAAGGACCCTAAACATCAACATGGAGTACCTCAGAAGGAGACAAAGTGGAAATAGAACTTCTAGGTAACAACAATCTGGCCTATTTAGTCAGACGACAAACATATCATGGACATGGACTAGACACAGTAACATCTTTATTAGATTTAACCATATATGCGACTGTGAAGTAGAGAGATGTCCCAAACATCGCCACCAACCAAAGGGGGCAGTGAAAGCGTCAGAATGTAAAACATAGTCCTCTTGTTGCTTAGCGCAGATCCTGAAATACGCATTTATTGGGAAAGAAGATAACATAACATTAAAGGTCTTTGGTTAATTAAGGCAATCCAAGGGCTTGAGAAGGAAGAGCATGAAGGTTTCCCTACCGGCCATATATATAAGCACTTGGAGGCCCGGTACCATGCATGAAGATTAAAGCAATCAACTTAGGCATATTGCTCTAGAGTGAAGACTAGTGCATTTGAAGGACTTGGTGCCAAAATATCCAGTGGATTGGGTTGAGCATTATTGGCATCGCACGAGGGATAACCATGAAGAGCATTAGTGCAGCTTTCGGTGGTCTAACTAGCCACAGTGGTTACATAATCTGAACCGGTCTTAATGAGTCTTAGCTTTGTTGTTCCAGGGAGCAGCGATGTTATTTGCGATGGAAGTGGCACCTTCGTGTTCAACAAAAGCAGCAATAGAACCATCAACCGTAAGAGTGGGGAGAACACAAAATAAAGACTTATGTTTCTTCTTAAGGGATAAGGCTATAAGCCTTGTTGACGGATGGCAATGGTTCCATCAAAAGGATTATGACTTTGAGTAGAGGAATATGAGTTATTATGACCCATAGGAAATTGCACCAGTTTTTCTTTCTGATGGTAGGTGATCATGACACCACAAGAACAGATAGGGAGGGTGAGGTACGTAGAAGAGAACCCATCCCAAAGAGCTTTCAACCATGTGAAATAGATTAAAGTAGAGGTATGCTCATGTTGGTCGTGCATAAGAATCTCTCCTTGAGATTATTCCATGTGCTAGTAGCAATATCAAAATAAATAAAATAAGTAGGGAGATATGACAATTAGAAGCCAAAAAAAGGACCATGTTGTTGCTGCATGACCATGACACATAATATATGGAGGAAGGATCGGTTTGGGGATGATAACCATCCACGAAACCAAGCTTATTCTTTGCAGAGAGCCATCTGGATTGCTCGATGCCAGGTATGATGGCTATCTCTATTAAGAACAGTAGAAACTAACACATTACCCGGGTTATCGATCAGAAGGATGAAGATTAAAAAGGTGAATTTGATTTTTAATGTTATGGTAAGGTTGGAATTGATGGCATGGGAATTGACAGAGAGGTTTTCTCATGGTTGGCGGTGGAATTAGTGGATCGATGGGTTGACCAAAACTTCTGATACCGTATTGAAAAACTAATTGACCCCAAAAATTTAAGCTTACAGGAAAAGAATATATATATATATATATCCCTCATGCGTGGCCTGAATCATGCATATAGAGGCATAACTGGATCAAAACAGACAAATGTCAAGATAACAAATACATCAGAAATAAATAACTAAATTGGAGGAACTTGAACTCGTGACCTCCCAACAATCATGAGCTCTAATACTATGTAAAAGAAATAATGAAAAAGAAGGATATGGAAAATTTTCTCACTATTGCATTGCTCATGGGATTCCATCTTATATACATATACGAATATAAACATGAGTAATGGAGTATTTGGCATATAGAAAATAAGTATCTTGCCTCATATTTGATTAGTTGCGTATAAGGCATACTAATATTTTACATGTGATTGCTGTGCTATAGCTATAGAACACGAGCCGTTTAACCATATGTGACAAATGTCATATCTCCAATATGTTCTTTTGTTTCTTTTTTAAGATCTACAAGTATATTGTTGAACTAGTTTGAATGTGGATGTGAGTTCTCTTGAATATTTTTCTTTGCAAGTATAGGAGATATAATATATGGCATTTTTCCTACCTCATGTGGATTCCTATCCAAGATTTTAGTATACTTTGCCATGAGTCAGTGGGAATTGTTGATAATGTGTTATATTAAGAAGACAAGATATATTTGATTATTATTATTTTTGACTAGTGTAAGCTAACATTTTATTATTTTAGTTCTTTTTTTTCAGCTACACAAAGTGTCTGATTTGTGCTTGAACTAAAAGGTACTTGAAGGGTCATCTGTTGGCGGTATGTAAGGTTTAATACGTAGAGCATAAACTTTTCATTTACCTGCATTTTATTAAAATTAAATAGGGAAGTATTGTGTATTTTCAAATAAAAAGGCAAACTGAAACAAAAAATGCCAAACCAACTATGTTAGAATAAATATCGTAAAATAAAAGTTAAAGATATTGTTAGAAGAAGATAAAAAATTAAAATTAGGTTCTCTCTTGATACTTTAGATTTTATGCTTGAAAGGAGTCTAGGAATGTTGTTTCTTTTCGGTTCCAGTGAAATCAAGGAGGCCTTTCTAATATATGGAAGAATAATTTCCTTGTCCAAGCCAACTCAGAGGTTCCTTTATTTAATTATTTTGGAAAAAAAGGGTGCCTTAAATTGAACAAGAAAATTTCAGTACGTTTCATGATTTAAACAATGTGAAAACTAATATGAGCATATGTCGACTAATTCTATGTTGGTTGTGCATTGGGAAGGTCTTGGATACCTAAGCAAGCTAAGGACTCCATTGAATAACTCTTGACTAGCTTTTTAGCTGAGGTCCTTGGTGGTAACAAGCATGAGTTAATCATTTAAGATACTTGAAGTCCTCAGTATATGTTTATGGACTAAATGCTAGAGAAGAATCCTGTAAAGCGGCGCTCGATTCCTTCCAAGTTTTTGGGAGTGGCAATGATGCATTTTCTCATATATCATCAAAATTAGCAAATAATCGATCGCATATAACTATGGACATTGGTTTAGTCAATTAAGGATAAGATATGTTATATTTGTACATGTAGTAGGACAATTTTTTTCTCTTTGAAGGAGTGTTATTGTTCTTTTCTTACCCAAAGAACTTCATCCTAACTTAAGTATGTTTTCTCAGTAGTTGTTAACTTTGTTGTTTCATATTGTGCATGCCCTGACAATATTTATCTTGTTGGAGATATATATTAATAGACAATCTAAGTTAAATGAGTGCAGATTACTCAAGTGATGGAAAAAACATAAACTCTAAAAGCAAGCAGAAGACGAATTGAGAAGATGAATCTATATCATGATACAAGGATATGGTAAATTACTTTTCTAATATAAATTGAAATAATTATAAAAGGTAATTCGACACCAAAACCATTAAGTTTTGATTATCTTATGCAAATAAAACTATTTTATCTAAACCATTGATTTTAAATCATGTTGAGCCCGCAAACTTCATACACAATCTCTAACTCTAAAAGCAGTTGTAAAAGCGGCAATTTGTGGTATTATATTTGAGTTATTCTATCTAATATGACAAAAGAAGAATATGGGTCTTTTAATACTACTCCTTTCCTCTCGGTCTGTTCTTTAAAAGGATATTTAGCATTATAGATTTTACTATATTCATTAATTTTATGTAGTTCCCTTTTCTATAAATGAAAAAACTTCTTAATGGTGCTAATTTATACTTCCATCCAAAAAACATAACAAGTATCATTATCTCCAAATTTTCTGAAGCATCATAAGCAACAATATTGTTGTTACGGGGCAATTGATAGTTCCACATTTTCAGTTTGTGACGAGGCAATCAATGATAACGAGATCAGCCTAGAGTTCTTATTTATTCAATCAGGTTCACATCCATACATCAATTCTTTTTATTTCAAAATTTAGACTAACTATGGTCACGTTTTCTGTCTATGATGGGACAATCGATAAGTATCATATTTTCAGCCTGTGATGGAGTCAATCGACAAGTGTCACATTTTTCGCCGTGACAGGGCAATCAATATAACATGGTTAGCCCAGAGCACCACATCCATTAGTACAATTATGCAAGTGTAAGTTATACTCGTATATGAATCCATCATACTACCAATTACAAGCATACATGATTAAAATATGGTTTAATACAGAAATTGTCAGAAAATTTTTTTTGCATCTTACTTATCTTAATCATTAGCATATCATACATATGTGTACAAAATATTTATAATCATGCGGGCGAGTGTATAAGGAATCTTACCTCTATGCCAACAAGCTAGACAGACTAATTACCTATCCATACCGCGATCTACAAACTAGGGTATGCAGAACCCTGCTCAACATTCTATTATCTAGAAAATTGTTCTCCTACAGAACTATATCAACATAAAAAATTATCTGAGATATCTGACAACCCAGAAACCTCTATTGGTCCACTAAAGGGTCTATCATCATGTAGTAATCTAGAACTACCCACTAAGTCTCTTTAACCAAAAAAAAATTCGGATCAAGATAGAGAGAGAAAACACCAAGATAAAGAGAGAAAAGAGGAAGAAAAAAGAGAGAGGAACTAGAGAAGGAGAGAGAAAATATGGAAAGAAGAAGAAGAGAGCCATGAGGTTCTCTCTCCTTCCCTCTCTCCTTTCCAAAATAAAAGAGGGCTCTCGACGGTGCTTATGGTCGGTGACCCCCAACGGCTGACAATCCACCGTGGTGCCCGTACACCGGCGATGACCGGCAATACAAAAGAAAAGAATGTGAAACAGGAGAGATCCTGTTCATGATCATTCTGGTGACTCACCGGCTGGATTTCAAAGCAAAAATGGTGGCCCACAACAATTCCTCCACCCAGCAGCAGCGACGACATCCCAAGCATGAGTCACGGCCAGCGGCGGTCGGCAACTCAAGAAAAAAGAAGAAAATAGGGACGACCCTATTTCATGCTTTTTCCGCTGCTCTTCGGCCCAAATAAACATAAGCAATTGCTAATTGATTAGCAAAGAGAGAAGAAGGCATTGAACACTCACGCTGCTGGCAACTCAAGAAAAAGAGAAGGAAACAAGGACGACCTTGTTTCATGCTTTTTCGGGTGCTCTCCAACCCAAATAAACATGAGGGATGGCTAAATGATTAGGAAAGAGAGAGAAGAAGACGTAGAACACTCACCTCAGTCTAGCGAGGTGGTCCAGTGGCTTTTCTAGCGAAGAATCAAGGTAAAAGCTAGAAAGAGAAACTTGGAATTGGCGGCTATTCCTTGAGAGATTGGTGATGGAATTCAACGAAAGAGGAGTAGGACCTTAAATAGACAAAATCCTAGAGTTTTTGATAAGGTTTGGTCGCCCTAGGATTCTCAGAGTCCACCAGTATCGGGGGAGAAAGAAAACTTCCAACTGGAGTCTTCTTCTTCAGCCACACGTGCAACATATGCTCAAACCCAACAGGCCCGACCTCTTCAGGCCAGTCGACTTGCCCAAAACAATTGGCTTTTCATAGGTTGAAACAACCTAGGACCTCATCGAAAAAAACTAACGAGAAGTTATTATCTGAATTCCTCGATACACAACTGATGTGGGACTAAACACACACTTGTACAGGTCCTAATATAATCTCCTGTTTAAGCCCTAGTATCCTCGGTAGGCTAAGGGTCTCAATCCAGTCAAATCTGATCAAAAATATTATGATCGGTCCATGATCAATTTCAGAAGGACCCACTCTAGAAAGTTTTCTAGTCCTCATGGATTGTGTGTTGTGTCTACTTTGATGCCATTTGTAATGTTCTAGGACAACATCCAAAAAGGCTAGTTAGAAATTATTATTTACATTCCTGTATAAGAATCCATGTAGTGAAAGACGAATATAGTTAGCAATTTGTTTGTCCAGGGGGAGTAGAGATGGGATGCAGATATTGTTAGGTGGGTATTTGGTGAGCAGCTTGCAGAGCGGGTGCTGACTTTACCAGTCCCGGTGGGGATGGCAGCGGATAGGAGGGTATGGTGTCTGTCCGGGCGGATGGTAGTGAGCTCCCGTGACATAGCGCGGATGAGAGGAGCGGTGCCCCAGCAGTTTGATGGCAGCTGGATCTGGAAACTACGTGTCCATCCCCGTTTCATACTGTTCCTGTGGAAGGTAGCATGGGGCTACCTACCCACTAGGAGCGTCCTGGCGCGGCAGGGAGTGCGGATAGCTGCAGATTGCGGAGTATGCCCGGAGGTGGAGGAGTCCATCTATCATGTGCTAGTCGAGTGCCTGCGGGCTAGTTAGATTTGGAGGTGTGCGTGGCTCCCTTATAATCGGGGGCAGAGGTGGTCGTCCATTGAGGAGTTTCTGCGCTTTCTGGAGGTCCTAGGGTCAGGGTATGGGGCAGAGGAGAGAGGAACTCTTGTTGCCTACCTAACTTACCACTCCTGGTTGGACAGGAACACATGAGTCTTTGAGGGTCACAACTCGCCCCCGAGGGCGGTGGTGGCCAGGGCATTACACATGCGGAGGAGTTCTTTAGCACTGCTGAGAGTTCACCCCCCGAGTTGGCCAGGGACATCTGGGATATCCCTTCTGCTCTTGTAGCGTCCAGATATGTTTTCGTATTCTGGGTGCTCCCAGCCCCTAGCTTCCTGAAGGTGAATTTCGATGGCAGTATGGCCGCTGATGGGAGAGGCGGAGGCATAGGCTTCGTCATTAGAGATCATGACTCCATACTAGTGGCGATGGGGGGCCAACAGATCTTCGATTCATTGGTAGTGTGTGCTAAGCTTAAAGCCGCCTAGAAGGGCATATCCTATGCCTGACAGACACTTGGTGCGGACCAGAATCCTCGAGGACAACTCGGTCACTGTGATTGATTGGATCAGGGGTCGGGGATGTGCAGGCGAGGGCAGGCTGCTGCTTCTTGACATTCGCGGACTCTTGCAGGAGTGTGGTACCCATCAGGCTACACACGCCTACAGGAAAGCGAATTGTGCAGCTGATTGGGTCGCTTCCTATACGGCTCACTACTTTGGAGGTTTTGTTTGGAGGAAGCGCGACATAGTGCCGGAGTCTCTTTCTGCTTTGTTATTTTCAGATTTTGTTGGCCGTATCCACACTCGTAGGGTGTAAGCCGCCGTTGTACCAAAAAAAAAAAAAAAAAGATGATTATGGGACTAAGCACAAATTGGCATGAGATTCTCACAGTGGCTCTCCCTATAGCTTCCTAATTTTTGCACCCTAATGAAGGATAATCTTTGCATCTGCCCTTGAAAATAGCATCCCTTCCGTCCCTATGGCAACCAAGTTTGGCTCTTATGCAATTGAATGCATCATACGTTTTAATCTAGAATTTAATGCCTTAGACCACCATTAGTTCTTTGATAATTGCAAATAAGCTAGTCTTATCAGGCTGTATGGCATTCTCACAATCAACCCATAATATGACAAATCCCAAAACTTTGCTGCAATCAACCGGTAGGTAGGAAGACCAGCACGCAAAAGCTCCTTTTGGGTTGCTACCAGCAGATATTTTCTGCCACCAAACTATTTATTTATATCTTAAACTGGGTCATATTTTAGGAATCTAGGTGCAGGTGCCATCCCATTTTCTCCAACTAGTACTAAGCTAGCAGGATTCCATTCTCATCACCAATCTCCTTTAGTTAAAAAACAAACAAAGAAACAAAGAAACAAGTGGCGATTTGCATTGTTGGAAACAATCGACTTGTGTCCTGTTTCAATGCACCAAAAAGAGGTTATCTTCATGTCTATCCCATTTCCAATTGTGGTCCAATGAATTTTTAGATTCTTTGAACAAGACCCAGAAGTGTTTCTCCCCCATCCATCATCTGGTTTTCAGTCTGAGGGTTTCAATTAGTTACTTGTTGCTTTCTCTAGATGTGAAAACCGCAAGTAATCTCCGAGCGATTCGAGAATCTAAACAATGTTAATATCGGACATCACCACATGAAAGAGAACAGCACTGTCTGCCTATCTCTATCTTATTTTGACACTTACAGCCGTGTGATGCACTTTCTGCATTGCACTGATGGTCATGAGAGGTTTTTTTTTTTCTAAAGCAGATAATTTATACATTACATATACGAATACATCCAATAAAGTTAGAAAACAAAATATCTCGGAGCGCCCGGAGCAGCTACCCATCCCAGCCCATAAGGTAGCATGGCTGGCCATATAGGCGGCCACTCATTCCGCAACCCTGTTAGCTTTTCTAAATACATATTTGGCCTAAAAAACTTCTCCATCTTTCATCATCACCCATGGTCAAGAGAAGTTTGGGCACCAAACGGGACGGTCTCTTTCTCCATGACTGCTTCAAATGTTGGGTGATGCCCAGTTTTCCATCATTGAAAGCAATTACAGCATTGACCGGGCTGTCCCACTAGCAACGAAAGTTCTAACTGCATTAATTAAGTCTGGGCTAAAGAAAGAAAAACACTCACTAATTAAATCCATCAAGACTATTGGTTATGAAGAAATGATGGATAATCCTGAGAAGCAAAGTCATATAATTGGCACAATGGTGGTCATAATTCTTCACCCTGCTTTCAATGCAGGCTCCATGGTTGGGAGGGTTTCTTGGTATTACGATTACGACCGTAGCTTGAATCTAATACATGGTGGAAATCACGGCTCACGTCGTAGTAACTCGGGAAAAAAAAGAGATAATAAAAGAAATTCAAAACCAATTTAGTCTACATGAAGAGACAGCGCTGAAGTCACACAATCTGCCTACATACATCCAGTATCGATGAACACAGATTTCCACATAGAATTTTCGAAGTAAACTTGAACTAACGCCAAAGTTTTCAAATGTAGGATGGAGAATATATGGATGGACACTATTTTATTTTATTTTTTTTTAGTTCTTATTTTTAGTCTTTTATTTTTACTTTTTGAGGAAAAAGGAAGGTTCCTGTCAAGTTGGCAGGGAGCTGCCAACTTATTAGAAGAAGATAACTATAGCAGAATTATAACAATTTAACACAGTATGGTGTGGATGTATACAATTTTGATAACCAAGTGTCATGGTTGAATTGAGAATTGCCCAGTGGCAAACAGAGATTCTGGGCTCAAGTTCTGGGTGGTGCAATCCCAAGCATCATATTCTGCCCTTCTTTCTCTCTCTAGAAAACAAAGGGGGTGTTAGTTTTAACTTGAATATATAGTCTGAATAAGTGAACAGCAGATCATATCTTCAAAAATTTTAATAATAATTTTTTTTTTGCATAAATACCCTTCTAAAAATTCAAATTTATGTGAATACCCTCTTAAAATGTATATTTATTTCGATAACCTTATAAAACACTATTTTGCACAAATGCCCCTAATATACTAGTTCTTCCAACACCGTTAATAAAAACCATATTTATATTAATTAAAAATAAAATAAAATTACTTTTTTATCTCCCATCGCGATTGCCTTATAAATATTTTTTGCACATCTATCCAGTAAGGGTATTTTATTTGAAACTGTTAATTTTTTAACAGCGTTAGATGGCGTGGGTACATATGCAAAAATAAGGATAAAAACAGAATAGAATAGCAAAACAAGTATTTTACGATGGTATACATGCAAATATTAATTTTGAAAGAGTATTCATGCAAAAAAAACTCTAAAAAAAATGATGGAAAAGGCGGAGAGGGTAGTTGAACCTCAAAACCATTGTCATGCTTGTTTTGAGATTTCTTAGTCCTCAAATATTAATTGCGGTAGAGACCCATGTCCACCAAATCAGAACTAAGTAAACAAAACTAAAAAACAAATATTTTCTTGAGTTTTCATCCTATACTTTTCCTTCATGATCAGTAATATTGAGATAAACCGAGTCATACATGTTTGAAAAATCATATTGATTCCTTTTACTTCTCTTTCTTCTGCTGGGCAAAGTTAGGCAACATTGCATTGAATTCTTACAAATCAACGTTATATGCGCTCCTAATTGCCTTTGTTTAGGTCTTGCCGATCATATCGGCCCTGCGTAATTTTCCTTTATCTAAGAAACTTTCTACATCTTTCAAGCATGAACTTTGACAACGGAAGAGGCGTGTGTGAGAAGTAGGCCTTAGAAAATGAACATGTTTGAAAGAAAGAACTGCTGAAGTTAATGGTCTCACTCACTATATATAATACTATTCAAAAATAAATAAATAAATACTAAAGAGAGCTATTCCAATTAGAAGACCAAAGAAGATATACTTGTATTATGTTACTTCCTTCCTGCATGGTACCTAACAAAGAGAACGTTCGACACCTCTTTTCTGGCTTCCGGTCAGTGCTTTTATTCAACCATTACAAAAGATGTTTTAATCGCGGGACCGAAGGCTAAACCACCGAATCCTATAGCTGTGAAGTCAATAGTACGTGATGCGGCCCAGATTCGTTGGCTTGTTACCATTAACGACTTATAATAATAGAGCGCCACATATCTCACCGACCGACCAATGATAGGGCGCCACATCTTCCTGAATCAAAGTGCATCCAAGATAATTAAAGCCGATTAATAAGGATGGTTATAGCCCTGTACATTTACCTTATGAGGTATGTTGCAGGACAGTTATAGCTCGTTCAGTATGTATCTCTGTCTTTATTAATTTGTAAAAACCACACCACCTCTTTTTAGGTTGCTCGGAGGATAAATCATCTTAAAACAATATAGCGTTGTCATATCATAGTAATATGATGGCAAAACCTATTAATATGATTCGCATCATGCTGGTGTGATGACAATGGTGCCAAAGTAATAAAAACTTTTTAAACCACTAAAGTAGTAGTATCCATATTGATCTTATACTAGATTATAGCAGTTGTTATTTATCATTATTCAAAGAACAACTTTTTTCTATTAGAATTTGAAAGGTTAAATAGATATGGCATGGAAAATATATATAATTTTAAGTACTATTTATAAATCCATACTATATTGTGAGGATTTTGAATCTTGAAATATTCTTTTCTAGGATAGCATTTGTAACTTTCTTATCGTACTTGTGCCTTCCTTATTTTCAAAATACCTATATGTTCTCCGTTTTGGACAAAATAGAAGAAAAAAACTCTGCGATTTCTACTTTGCCTTGCTAATCATGTTTGCCTCTCCCTCTATCCAATTGAGATATCTCACAACCTTGACAAAATTTTGGATGATTAAAAATCCATGTAAATGCTAGGTTTCAGTTTCTACTATTCCAGAAATTAAGATTAATTGCTTAATGGTTTCGTCAACCCTACAAATTTTAGTTTCTTGTTTCCACTTCAAATAACATTTCATACAAGAGTACCGAAAAGAAAAAAAAACAATTCATAGTTGTTGGGGGACAGTATGATTGGTTAATGATTTAAACTGCTCAAGAATGGCTCATGATCAGCTTGAGTTTAGACCTAGTCAAACTTAAATTGAATTCAAATGAGCCAAATGTCAATATGAACTTGAATATAGCCAGTTTGAATGATATCAACTTGATAAGATTTGAAATTTGAACTAGCTGAGCTTCACTCAAACTTTATGCAAGTTTAAAGTGAAGGGCATCAAGCTATTTGATGTAGGCTTGTGTTGGGCTCATCTCGAGCTTAGGCTTTCAGTTGTTAAATAGGTTCCAAGCCAACCTATAAATTTTAGAAGTAATGTCCACCCTAATTTGATTAGACTAAGGCTCGATCAATCTCGGGTTAATGTCAGCTCTTGGAAATTAACATGGATGGGTAGTTCATGCAACCAAAGAAGCTCTCGGGAGAGAAGGATATCAAGAATATGAGGAATTGCTATGACTTCCAAAACACGAGGTTTTTGGAAATGATCAGGGTAAGACGCAAAGGGTGGCAGAAATAGAAAAAACATCGGTCATTAGCTGCATTGATTTTCTATCTCGAGTTATTAAAGTTGCTAACAATCACATTTTAAATGAATTTTAATATCTCAAAAGTATTAGAATTGAGTGTTTATTTTATCCATGTCTCTCTTGGTCCTTCATACCTCCATCTCATCTCCTTGGCCAAATTTACTCCTCAGGTGAGTGACATCACATGGATAAGGTAAATGACCATCTAAAGTTGTTGGATGGCGACGACAATTAGGCATTTTCATACTTGTTTCAAATTTCAACAATATGACAATCATCAAAAAATAATAATAATAATTAACTCAACATTTGTGGTTAAAATTATAATATTTTTAGTTTGTATTTTCTACAAATTCAACTACAGTGCATCATATACAAATAGCAGCTACATAAACTATGCGTGCATGCATGAAATGTGCATTGACCCTCCAAAAGGAGCCAACTTTTAAACAATTTTGTTGGTATAAAATATGTGCTAAATGGAGACACTCTGACCTGACAGCATAAAATACCAACTATATGTGAGATGGGCTGATGGGGATAGAACTTTTCTGTTACTGTCCAAGCCTGTCATGGAATCTTCAATCAACAAACGTGATGCTAGCTCAATTACAAGGATGGTCTCCATTAGCCATATAAAAAAATGAATAGTACTTCATAAATAAGACATCCGTATCGTCACTTGCATTGACTCAATGGAAAAGAAATCACTCGGCGCATGGATTTTTTTATTTTTCCCAAATGTTGCGGATGATTGTTAGAACATTGAAGGAAATTGGCAGGCTCTGTACACTACCAAAATGAAGAAGAAAGAAGAAAAGGTTCGCTTTTGACCAAGGAAGAGGCAGGCTCTCCAACTCCAAGTGACAACTGTAGAGTTGTTGGGAAGTAGTATTATTTTGGATCCAAACAAAATAATCTATCTCAATCCAACAAACATTAATCAGACTAATGTAATAAGACCAAAGACTAATTCATGTCGATTGCTATGAGTCCAATGTTTTCAATTGTATGGTGGAGAACATATGACGAAATTGCTCACGTAGTTTTGGTTGTGGTTGGTTCCTCTGCAAAATGCGTCATATCCAGGCTGCAATACCCTGGCATCCATCACGAAAGTCCTTTTTCTTGACTCGAAAAATTGATATTATTATGAATGTAAGTCCGTTGTGTAGTAGTAGAAGCATCTTTTGGAAACAATTTGGCATATAGTTGTTATTTTCTTGCATGCTGTAAGCTAGTAAAATGCTATGTGAGTGATTTTTTTGACTGGTTGGATGATGGATAGATTTCTTGTTTAATCTTCTGGTGGTTGGTAGAAGTAACTACATAGTTATGTGTCATAATCAGGATTCCTTATTGACCTATACTAGAGCAGATGTGCAGAACAACAAAAGGTTCCTTGCGCTCCTCCATCCACAAGGGTACCACATCTATGTACCTCCATAGGTACATGCATGATGTATGCATGTATATGTATGTATACGTATGCTCACGTGCATATATACTTGTATGTATGTATGGTGATGAATTCCCCTTGTTATTTCCCTGTTCCTAATTGCTTCTTCTCTATCTTGATCTCTTTCCCCACTTTTGCTCGATCCTCTTGCTATTTCTAGCGTCTGCAAGTTACATCGATACATCTTGCAGGGCGTATCGCATCTTGAAGTAGTGCACTATATTTAACAAAAAAATTGTGAAACCTAGATGTATGTGTATCAATCAAATTTGATAGAATGGGATTTTGAGACACACCGATATCACCCTCACCATTCGAGGCAGATGTTCAACACAATTTCCCAATACCTGTGAGTAAAATCACAGCGGTCATTGCCTTACCATAAAAACTTTTTGTGGCTAGGGGCTTTCCTACTGTGGAATGCAAGATTGAGAATGCTTGCAGGAAAAAACACCAATAGTCAGTACTTTTGCACACGATGTTGTTGCACTAATGATAGTCCTACAACCACTAGCAATAAAGCTCTGCATGCATGATGACCATAAGAAAGCCCTACATGCATCCATCCTTTTGAGATCTCAAAACATACTGATATAAACAGGGGCCTTGGATCTTGCTGGAAGAGGTCCTAGATTCCTCGGTTGTGCCATTGCCATCAATCGGCCTTCTGGGGTAAGCTGAGCTAAAAATTAGAAACATCATGGGCCTACTATGGTTAGCCGGTCCATGGGCTTTAGAAATTAGAAGTCTTTGTATATAGCTGCAAGGTTCAAGGACCTCCAATGGCAAGATCTTAATCTAATATATAAAAGTGAACAAATAAACATAGTAATATATAGAAAGAAATGAACATAAACGTATTAATATATCGAAAGAAATGAACATAAATTTGCTTCATAATCTGCCCACACTGAACATAGTACATACTCTTTTTTTTTCCTCTCTCCTTGGTGCAATAGCACAGCTCATTACAATAGTTGTGCGCACTGACTAATTAAAGACCAATTTTCTCTTTTAATTGGTTTCATCTGTGGAAATGATGATATCTGCAACTGGAGCTGTTTCCCTCTCTAACCTCATTTCTCATCTTCCTGTAGTTGACCAAACTCAAGCATGAAACCTGGAAACCTTCTCTTCACATGAAAAAGGGAATGAGAAGTACTAGGACTTGAGCCAAACCAAAGTACGCCTTAATATTTCAACTATATCACCGAACAGCTATGATTCTACTTTGCATGGCAGTGCAGATGACGCCCTGCACTGAGGAAGCTACATGATCAGTAGTCCATTAGTTAATAATCCTCATCTTCATGAGCTTCAAAGAAGTGCAGATTTCAGAAGCAAGATAAAATGATTCCACATTTCATGGGACGTACAGAGGATTTATCTAATGATGCCTGGAATTTTGATGAACAACAACTAGTGGATATGAAATGCTGGGTCACTCTTGTTCTGATGAAATGTTCCAGCTTGGTATGGAATCTGACCCAATGACGTATTACTCAAGTACTCTTTTGAGCATTCCCTTCCAACAACTTGATGTCAGCTTGTTCAAGTTCGACATACTTGCCGAGCCTGAGACAAAAATAACATAAGAACTTTACAACATAAAGCTTTTATCCATTATCTAATACTGCAACTAGAGATGCATGAAATAGGAAACACCAAAAATGATTTCGCCATGTAACTGTTCATTATAATCTGGGACTGTATACATGCGTAGCCAATAATGCTATAACAAATGTGTGAGGAACTTGAGATGAAATACATTTAGGAAAAATTCAGGTACCTGTGGGGATAGATCATGCTCAAACATAAAAAAAATTTAGGAAGTAATCCCCTAGATCTATATTTGAAGACCAGGGAAAGCAAGGAAGCCACCATGAAAGCAAAAGCTAACACTGGAACAGATAAGAAAACATGAGTTACGCTTTCAGATGTAAAAGGATTCCAGCCCCCAAAGATAAATAGTTCATTGGTGCATAACAATATTCATGTTGACCAAAGAGACATGAGCATTTTTTTTATTTTCTCATTAGTCATATTTTCCAACACAAGTATTGGACATCATTTGAAAAGATGAGCTGAAAACATGACATTCACCAACCATACTCCTAATACAAAGGCTAGATAATTTCTTCCAGTTTTCTTATTGTTAATTTGTTAAATTTTGTTATTTGGCCTATATAATGTGCACCAAACATTCCTCTTCCAAACTTTGGAGTTTGAATTGAGGGAGATCTTCAAGGATAACTCCCAGGTTGCATGAATTTAAGCATAGCATCTATGTAAGTTTCCTCTATAGTCAACTAGTCTTCCAGGTCTCATACTTAGTACCTATGTTGCCAAAGTTTCCTTAGGCACTTGACACTAGCATACCAAAATGGCATCAGTTTGGAAGCCAATCATAAAAATTAAAAAAAAAAAAATCTCGGACATCAATAAATTGCATAGGAATTGGATAATTTTATACTTCCAATGTACAATTGTCCACAAAGTAGAGATTGTAAAACTAAGTAATTTCTAGGCTTACTGAATGTCTCAGTACCTACAGTTTCCCATTCTTTTTTTAAAAAATAATAAGCACTAATAGTTTAAAGGAGTCAATTTGCTTTCCTGATCATCTATAGGTCAATCTATGTTGTTCAGTTCTAAGCCAACCTCAAAGATTCAAGTATGAGATACCTGCAATGAAATGGACGAGTTTAAGGATAAATCTGATAGAACTACAGAAAAAATGCTCCCTTTGAATTTTATGGGTCATGCAGGTCAAAAAGATCACATAATTACCTTTGAATTTTCTGAGTCATGTACGTCAAAGAGATGAATTAATTAAAATTTAATTGACTTTAGCACTCACTTGAAAAGTTAAGGGATTAATTTAGATGTACATAGGCAAAAAAAAAAATGTAGCATTTTATGCATTCTTAGGCTTTCCTATGGACCTGAATAATTGTCAATCATATACTCCAAAAGAGTGCAGGGCAGCATACAAAGAGGAATGAAGTTTTCATTCAAATATTATTTCATTTATAATTCTCTTAATATAGTACAGGAATATAGAAGACGGGCCTTGGGGCAAGGGTAAGGTTGATCCATTATGACATGTATGTCACGAGTTCGAAATATGGAAACAACCTCTCTGCAAGCAAGAGTAACGCTAGATACATATGACCCTCCCTAGACCCCACATGCATTGGGATGTCCTTTTTAACACAGTATAGGAATATAAGATTAGTAAAGCAAAGTCCCATACACATCCAGTTGAATGCTGATTAAATGTCAACTAGTATGAAATAGACAGTATAATTTCCTAGTCATATAGCATCCATAAATATCCCAGGTTTCCCATTTGAATTCATATAAGAAAATAAAAATAGCAATGGCCAATAATAATGGCTACAATAAACAGGAGAATATAGAAGGCAAACAAAAAGTTGTTAAGGTATTTGTACGAGAAAAGAAACCATAAATGTATATGATATATAATATATACATAATATATGTGTATATATATAAGATAGCAGCAAGTAAGATTACCCAAGATCCGATGGTAGCTTGAATCCGCCTACACGTACACGCTTCAGCGAATGAAGCTACCAAAGAAATGTACAAGATTAGCCAACATTGCTAAGCTCAATAAGCAAAGCAGGCAGAAAATATAATGAAGGAATATGCAATGAAAAATAGTATTGTTTGAAGCAACAACCACCAAATTCTTCATTCAAGGTAAACCAGAAACTATTACATCAAGAAGGTTTTAGAACGTCTATCACCGAAATTGTACTTTACAATAACCACACATATTGAACTTGTAGTTAACATTAAAATGTAATCAATTTTTGCACATATAGTCAAACCATGTTTAAATAGATCACATATGGAATGTCAAGGGGGGAGAGGAGCAGTTCTCTATGCACAAATTCTAAAAGTGCAGAGCTTTCTAACAGAGACAAAAATAGCATTTTGGACTTCTAGGAAATCTAGGGGAGCTAGAGGCATCTTTTGGTAAGCATACAAGCTCTTGCTCAGATGTCTCATTAGGTTTTCTTGGACACACACACATACAGAGAGAGAGAGAGAAGGTGTTGTATTCTTTGTATGTCATCTGAGGCTTAAAGTATGCAAGTGTTCAGAGAAGATGAATGTCAAAGCAAAATTGTAGAGGGTGGATGATTTAAGTGCAACCAGTAAAGATTGTTCTTTTGGGTGGTGACTACTAGAAAACAAGTTGGTAAACTATTCTCTTAACCGAAGATTTAAATCAAGGAGCATATCTGCATTTGCTGGCAGTGGAGTACATTACACAGGATGTATGGGGTCAGTATAAGCCAGTATGGGGCTAAATACAAATGAACCCTGCCGATCCCCGTCCCCCATACCCCACCATTAACTATGCATGGCTTCACAAAATCAAACTGCTTCATCCAACCCCAAGTTTTTTAAGATTTAAAATGGCTCAGACAACCATGACAGACTTATGCTAGACCAAAAGAACCGGCAGGAAATGTAAAGAAGGTCAGTCTCCAATATTGAGAATCTAAAAGTGCCTTTGCTTTATTTTCAAATTTGCTCTCTGAGTTGTCCAGCTCTCAGACCCTTTGTAGAAAGCTATGTTAGGGCCCAGAACAGATTGTTCAATGGCTTGTACATAAATTTTTTATTCTTTTTGCTGCAGTTTTTGAGTGCTTAACTTTTTTCCATCACGTGCTGCCATGTTTTACATCAGCTATTTCCGTGTTATTATTTTTCTATTTTTAAGTTCAAAATGAATATGTAGGTGTGGATACTACATTTTGATTTTTCCATGTTTAACCATAAAAGTGCAGCATGACTAGAAAAAGACATGCTTACTGCCAGATGAGAGGTTGCTCATCTCTCACCATAAGGAAGAAAAGAACATGACAATATTTTAACCTGACCTAGAGCTTCTTTATAACCAGGAAAATGGTTGCTGTGACAGAATTGTTATGCATGCTGATGGAACGCAGCAACATATGCTGGAATCTTTCCATGACCCCTGGTGGAAGCTAACCTGTCTATGAACCATGAGCACTCATGTTCAAAAAACAAAATCTGACACGAAAATCCGATCCAGGATTGGCTTGCAATGCCACATTGTTATGGAAGACCTTCAATTTGCAGGATGATAATGAAACCAACTTCAATTCAGAGCAAAACAAAGGGAAGAACAGTCTAGAAGATGGATAGACACATTTCACTGGTGTACCTAAAAAAGTTACTTGGGTATCTGTCAAGGACTTAGCATTGTACGACAATAATTCCACAATTTTGATGTGTTACCAACAATGTATGCAAAGAATTTCTGAAATAATTTACTGAATCTTTCAGGCATCCGATCTAATTCAACCCATAACAATTAATACCATGACATATAAGACCTACAAGAAAAAAAAACTGAAGATCCTTCAATGCCTAATAAATTCTTAAAACCTACCTTTTACTTTGACTGGAGGTCATATTTGAATAACCACTTCACAACTCACGTTAGATTGATGGTAATTCTAGATCCTCTATACGCTATATAAGCAAAACTAAATAGGTTTTGCAATTCAAAGTTACAGATGCATCTTAACTTTTTCCATACAATAGTTACCTTCATGACCAATTTTTAATTATTTTCTTGTTCCCCCTAGTACGGAATATGATTCGTGTAAAATGAGATGTATTAAAAAGCTTATTCAATGAGGTATTTCTTCTTGTGAGAAATGTCTCCCGGGGAAAAAAAAAGCGCACACGCACACACAAAATGGGTGACTCTTAATAACACTTAGAAAGTAACAACTATTAAAAAAAATAGAAATATAAAATATATTATGGTATTGCAATGATCGATGCATAAATAATTAATACTATAATCAGGTACAATAGCCCATCTTTTGTTCGGCATAAAATTGAGTGAAACGTCCATATATGTGGAATTCCATTTCCGTGATGTGTTTGGCATGTTGGTAAGGAAGCTTTGCTGTAACTTCAAATGACAACAAAAAATATGGAGAATGATGACTTCAACTTGAGATAAGCAGAAAGGTATCTCACCTGTTGTCAAGCTTGGCACTTATGTCAAGGCAAATAGCAATTTCCAAAGTTGAATTCTTGAAACTCACTTTAATCGATCTAATTTCATATCAAAGTACAATAGCGAAAAGGATTTGATCTCCTTATTAAGTACAGTTGTAAATAACAAAATGATACTACAAAACAAGAGAAGTGAACAACTCCCATCTAATTAATTTTAAGTAGAAGTTTGACCATTATTTCATAGTTCATTTATATATAATATTATAATTTCCATGGTAGTAGAATGCTGAACATGAAGATTGAATATTCAAACTGGATGACATTAGTACTGAAATACTAAATTAGTTCTGAAATACAAGTTCTATGAAGGCATCAGATAAAACAAAGATAAACCTGTAGTCCTGCATTCTTTATAAGTTCGCGTACTTCATGATTTCTTCCTTCATGAACCTGTCAAAAGCTAAAAATATTAGTTCTACCTTGATGGAAAAAGAAAGTTATTCAGTTCTATGCATTTGAAAACAGTTTGTGCAAAACAAAAGGGATATGCAGTTAGCAAATAATCATATGAAATCAAAGTTGTAGAGTAGGAAACCAATAGAACCTCTTTATTTCAGCCACCTAAGGCAAAAACCATGGAATGTACAAGAAGGCATCTTCAGGATGATGTTTAGTCATTGAACAGAAGAAATACGACTTGTAGTCAGTTTATGATTAGTTATATAGATTTCATTAAATTCTTTTGTCACTTGTAAAACTGCTCTTCTGGGATCAATTTTCATTAGGTTAATGGTAGCCAAAAGATTTAAAGGTAACTACCTAAGGTCTTGTATATCCTTAGCAGGATTTACCTATATGAACATGCTTGTAAACAGTGTTGGAATTATAGTTGCAGTTCTTTTTGGCACATCAAGTTTCAAGATTGCCGCACATACTTAACAAGAGTTGCATCTTCCCATCCCACAAAATGTCTTTCGTTATGTTTGCTAAACACTTTGGCCTAGCTCAGCTGACAATGACACAAATAGGATACTAAAATCTTATTAAATTTGCTATAGGTAATCAATGACCTTGCATATTTGCACTTTAGCAGTAACATGCACATGTTATTATCAAAGTTGTATGCAGCAATACAACATTCAGGTCACAGAGTGCAACCTCATGTAGCTAGGGCTCTAGGCCACTTCCAATCCTTTTACAGGTTAAATCTAAGTGAGGAGTGCATACATGAGAATGTATGGATGCTCCAACGATTTTCAAGTAGAAATCATCAATAAACTGGTCCACAAAATGAATAGAAATGCACTTCTCCGTATAAGATGTGAAAATACCACAACTCGGATTCTAGGCCTTGATGCATCGGGTTGTGCTGGCAATAACTCTACAAAATCAGGTATGCAGTGGACTCCTTCAATTTGGGTGCCTTCACTAATGGCAAAGAGATGTCGTTTATGAACTCTCCCCTCTATAGTTGCTATATATCTGCAACAAACAAAACTCTGGTCTTCATATAGTTTAGAAGGAAAAAATGTCTGCAGAATCTACAAACATATGAATGGGCATCACATGCCCCAAGGTCCACCAAGAAAAAGCGTAATGGGACATCAATAGATGTTACAATCTCATCTGATGTTTACAGGGGATGCTGTGATTATCTGTAAGATACCGGTGGCATTTCACAAATCTGGCACACCACAATATTCATCAAACAAATACTAAGTTAAACATGCAGCATTGCACATGGCATGCAGCTATCTAAATGGCTATTGAGAATATTTGGGTTCCGACCCACAGACACACCCACACGCCAATCGACCATTAGAGACCCACTCACGTGCACCCACTCAACCACAACCACAGGTAACACTGGACAGGACATTGATGATGAACTCTGCAAATGATTATTGAGATAAGCATTTGGAATCAGCTGACACCCACAGCCCCTACCTGTTTGCATGCAAGAACAGATGCACACACATGTGGCACATGCATGTGTATATAAAAAAATAGTTGCAGATATGCAAAGATAGATTTACAACCGAGATACAATGAAGTAGAGAAGCCAAGGAAAGATAACAACTTACTCTTTTGCCAATTCAGATGAGGGATGAGAAAGTCTTTGAGCAAAATCACCTGATAGGATAAGAAGATGCAGAACGGTTTTTTTTTTTAAAGATCCTTATCTACAAAAAAGAAGAAAAGCAATATAAAATGATGATGCTGATGGTGATACTAAAACACATACCATCATTCGTAAGAATAATCAAGCCAGTTGTTGCAACATCAAGGCGGCCCACAGTAAATAATCGTGGCTTTGGTATTCCTGGATTTGTTTTGTTCTGGAAACATAGCCTAAGATGTCAACAAGGAGTAGGTGCAGTAAATGTGTCCAAGAAAAAAATAAAGAAGACAGGTAGAATCATTATGGAAACTTCATGAACGTACTAAGAACATGATTATGTAGATAAATGGACTTCATTTAACTGTACGAATAATGCCATAGTCTACACATACCCAACTCCTGAAATAGTCATCAAATAAGGAGACAACTGATTTTGGTTCCTCGCCGTTTGAGCAAATATACCTGTATCCACACATTTATACTTCAAACAGCTCCATTGCAGAAAACATGTGAAGGTAAATACTAATATTACTAAAAACAAAATGACATATACAGGACATAGATCAAAGAAACAACTATCAAGTATACAATAGAAAGAATGAACACCAACCCTTTTGGCTTGTTAAGGGCAAAATATAATTTTGGAGGCAGCTTCTTAGAAAGACGGTTACCATTAACATAGATTGAATCCTTGAGAACATCAACCCGAGTCTATGCATTACCAAAAAGAAAATGTTATTTCACTTGTCAGAAATCGGATCTGCCAAAAAAAATCTTTAAATGTGGTGTAGCGCCAGCTCTGTAGCACTAAACTGTAAAAGCATGAGACAAGATTTTATACACTCTCAGTATCAAGTTCAAAAGTGACATTTTATTCACATGGAACATTCCTAAAAATATAAACAAACTGCAGATTCTAGATACAGATGCCACTTACAACATAATTAAAGAAATGAAAAATCACAAGTCAAGATGAACATTAGAAAGAATTCGGTAAAAACGTTCATATGTAATGCTCAACCATCAATTAATGAAAGACATCAATCTAGCAAAAATGAACAACCAAAAGGCATGAGAGCCCATGCTGGTATACACATGAATGTCTGAATCAGGAGACCAATTCACTAAACAAAGATAAAACAGAAGCAATCTAGCATGTATACCGTCCAGTGGTCCAATCATTGAATTAGATGTAAAATTTTGTAACCCTTACCTCTGTAAATGTTTGCCAAAAGAAGTGCAAAAAACACTTCAATTTTCAACTAGCTAGAGCAAAGTGAGGTACCGCAGTCAAATATGATAGGTTAATAAGATCAAGACAACTATGAAATTTAACACAAGAGCCATCTTAATCTTCTAAATCTGAAGCTTCAAAGAGAAACTAAATCCATGTCAAAAGCTAAAGTTTGACCTTTTCTTCACTATGGTACCATGGTTTTGTGAGGACTCGTACGGGCGTGTGTTTAGTCCCACATCGGTTATTTGCCGAGAAGATTTTGGATACTTATATAGGACTAAGGAACCCAAAAAATTACTTCCACCCAGTCATTTTGAGTAAGGTCCTAGATTATTACAAATGGTATCAGAGCGAACTCGGCCTATAGCTTATGTAGGCCAGGGAGCACTACAGCATAGGTTTATAGAAATTGACCACAAGCCGATCGTGGTGTTTGTAATTAGATTTGAATAAATTTGAATTCTTAGCCTAACGAGAATATCGGCTTGAACGGAGAGAGTATATGAAGACCCACGTGGTCGTGTGTTTAGTCCCACATCAGTTATTTGCCAAAAAGATCTTGGGTACTTATACAGAACTAAGAAACCCAAAAAATACCTTCCGGCTAGCCATTTTGGGTAAAGTTCTGGGTTGTTGCAGGTTTAACCAATCATTCTACAATTCTGAATACATTGCAAAATAACACTTAGAAAGCATATTTAGTATTACCAGATGGATAACATGAATAGATATTAAACAAGCATTGTGGATTTGGTTCACAGACACAGTCAAGATTGACCAAACATGCCAAGCGGTACCTGTGGGGAAGTGCACACAGACCCATTAACAGTTACTTTCCCTTCAAAGATAAGCTCCTCACAACTCCGCCTGGAAGCAACTATAAAGAGATAAACAGAAGACAAAATAAGCAAAAAGATTGAAACTTTTTCATAAATTAGAGAAGCGGACCAGGGGATTTTACCTCCAGCAGCGGCCAAAACTTTACTAAGCCGCTGTGGCTCCCTAATTTTCTCATTGTAGAACCTCCTGGCAGCCTTGGAATACTTCGGTGCCGAGCCATTCGAAGAAGTAGCGGACGTTGTCGAAGGCTTATTATTATTTTTCTTCTTTTTGTCCTTCTTGGCGGTCTTGGCTTCGGCCATGGCGTGGAGGAAGCCGGCGGGAGGGGAGGACTGGAGGGTGAGGTTGCCGTTCTCGTCGCGGACGATCCATGGGATGAGAAGGGGAAGAGGCGGGGCGGAGGGCTCCTGCGGGGAGCGGTCGGGAACCAGACTGGTTTTGGGGGCCGCGGCCGCGGACTCTTCCTTGGGGGCGGCGGCGCCGAAGGAGATGTTGAACTCTATCGGAGAGGAGGAGGCGGCCCGGATGAAGGGGATCCGGCGGAGGGTCCGGAGGCGGACGGTAGGTTTAGAGATGAGGGAAGGGAGCGGGTAGAGGGAGGAGAACGCTGCCGCGGGCACCATGGGAGCGGTCCGAGAGGGGACGGGGGAAAACTTTGGTGGCCCTGCGGGGAACTCGGGAAGTGAGGATAAAACGAGGGTGCGACACAGTCGTGATACTCTCACCCTCACACACAGGCGAAAAATGAGGAAAAATATCAGGGTTAGAATCAGAAATGTGCAACTTGGTGCGCCTTAGCAATAAGGATCCGTCTACGGAATTTTTAAACTGAATGATACTTAAAATATTTAATAGTAGAATTTTTATTTTTTATTTTGGTAATAAATATATTTATTTATTTATTAAAGTTTTTGAAATATTTTTTCTTATAAATAAAACATGCCCTTTTCCAAGATTTGCCTCCAAGGAGAGTTGAATTTTATGCAATCCAATACTTTGTGCGATATAGTTTCTTTTTTCTTCACAGTCCACTTTTATACCCTTGAAAGCTACTTGGTTGATAAGTTAATATAAAAAAAATACATAAAAAATTAAAAATGAATGAGTTGGATAAAAATGATTGCATGATTTTTTCTCCACACAACGTAGTTTATCGAAAATTAAAAATCAAAAAATTTGAAAATTAAGTTTAATGAAAAATAGATTTTCTTATTTTTTATAAAACCTATTTTACAAAAAAAAAATATTTTATGAATATCTATTTTAGTAAAATTTACTAGCAACCAAAAAATCCTTAGTTAAATGACAAACCTATTCAGACTAGAAAAACTTCTGATTTGGACTTTGTCATTTTAGTTTTTACCACTAACTCTGGAAGGCGTTGCCTAATAAATAGTCCCACATCTTGCAATGGATGTCAAGATTGATCTCTAGCATTGATCATGTTTTAATTAATATCTGACATTGATTACGTTTGCAAGAGATGTTTTCTTTATATAACTCTACAAGATACAAGATATACAATGAAATTCTGATATTTAAGGATCCAATGCAAATGCTTTGACGGACCGATGTCAGATGGATACAAGCTTGACTCTGTAATCTAATAATAATAATCCTGCTGGTATGAGTTCTTCTAGTAAAAGATTCCACTCTCGGGCAGTTCTACTGCAGTAATCTGCCCCTCTTCGAGCGTCTTAATTTTCTTTTCTGTTTCATATTTTTTGTTTGTTATCAGGATTTACAAAATTAAATTCAAAGGCTGAAGTCTGATTTGACCTTAATTACTTAACAAGTCAAAAATTAGTTTTTCTTTATAACATAGATAGAAGTAATTATGTCTCAAATATCTAAAACAACAATTAGCAGATCTCATAAATTTTTCGCCGAAGCCAATAGCATTTCAATAATAACTTGAATATTCCTTCATCAACATAACCAAAAATTCAACTGTGAACGAAAATCTTTCTTTCTAAGAACAAGTATCCCCTCAAATGCTTGGAGGATAGCCAATATACACTCCCTGATAAGGTACTCAGAAAAGAATGGCAACAAAATAATCAGCTCTTTTTGAGATGTATAGAGAGAGTATCTGCAGTTATTCCAATTGGAATTTTGTACAGGTAACTAATACAAGCGGACGTGACAATGAATGAATAGTTGCCATGACCCAAATCAGCAAATTACAATGACATATTATATACAATATGGACAAATGGTTAGGGTTTTTCCAAAAAATCCCACTGCCAATAGACCTTCTCCACAATACCTCCACCGCTCCTGACCGCAAAGTGTAGCGTCTCAGATGCAGGAGGAACACCCCAAAGCAATGGCACTGCAACAGTCATGGTCAACTTCTCCTGCAACCCTCCACTGGCTGCCTTTTCAGCAGCAACAACCTACACATAAAAAAATAAATCTTTGAAAACTAATCAAAGGATAATGGATCTGTAAATTTTCATTTTACTATTTGATGTTGCTGACAATGACTTTTTACGGAGTGTGTGGTGCACCACAGACATTTTGATACTTTGTGTTTCTTTTTCAGGCAAAGAGGGAAAAAAACATAAATGAAAAAACATAAAGAGGAAAAAAACATAAAGAGGGAAAAAAACATAAATGAAGAACACCTCCATCACTGGACAAAACGAGGATCATAGAAAGTGTTGAAAAGAGGGGAAAACCATGGCCCATGAGGGTCGTCAATATGGCCAGCACCAAATGCTGAATCTCTCCAGCATTCATAACTCTATGCCCCTGATATAATCAAGTATTTCCAATTGCAAAAGCTTTAGAAGAATATAAAAGAAAGTAGGGTCAAATATACACAGCCTTAACACCCCATGTGGAAAGGCTATTTCCATGTTTTGAGCACATAACCTCCATTTCACAATGGAGCAACCTTACTATTACACAAGGCTCAACCACCCCACCCCACCCCACCCCCTTCTCTCGGGCTCTTCCCCCAATGTGCACACCCACAAACATACATAAACAAAAAAGCCAAAAAAAGAAAGAAAGAAAGAAAGAAAGCTCGTTGAAAGATGGGATCTTATAAGCAAAAAAAGAATCAGCTGAAACAAATAAGGCTATTCAGCATAATTAACTAAATCTAATAAGGCTATTCAGCAATGAAGATTAAAAATGTAAAGCAGCCTACAAGCATGACATTCTTACGGCCCTAAACTTTTAAAAGGGGCATGCACCTATATGTATCTATAAAAAATGGGAACATCTGCCTCCATTGCTGTTAAATCAAAGGGTGTTGTATATGGCACAAAGACTTTCCACTAAGTCCAACATCTTAACTTTGGGGCTGGCATGTTGCAACCAATTGCACAGCCTTGACTACCAGCTCTCTATAACTAGCACTTATACACAGATTTGGTAACTAAGTTTAACACAATGATTTTTCAGTATCCAGCTATGCTTTGCATTTAGAAAACTTGTTTCCCTTCTTCTTTCTTTCATACATTTCTCCCATATTAAAATGGTAATAAGTTCTCATGTTTCAACTATAACGACAGTATTATTTTCACATTTATTTCATCATGTCTTATCAACTATCTACGACAAGATTGGTGAAGAACTTTCTGTAACTTTTGTAATGTTTATCCTGATGTGGTAAGAAACTAATAAAAATAATCATCATGCAGCATAACATAATTTTGAGCCAAAATAGTTCAATATTTGGGAATTTTATTAAAAGAAAGGCAATAAACAACATACCTCACCACCATGCTCTAACACTGTATCTTCCACAACATCACTTAGCATTTCAATTGAACGGCAAAACCCAAAGATGCATAACCTTCTCCCCATGTCAAGTCCCTGTAACAACAGATATCAATTGTTTCATGAATTAAAACAAAACAAATAAAGAACTAGCTAATATTAAATGAATAAACCACTCACATTTGTTGCTGCGATGTCAAAGAGTGCACCAAGACATAGCCCTTGGTTGGGATCCATGTAATCACTCTCCTGATAGCGCTGTAATCTTTGTGATGCATTTGATTTTCCTTGGCTCTTCTAAACAAAGTCATAATTGTATGCATTATCAGAAACAAAACCTCCCACACTCTTCCATAGATGTAGAAGGGTTATGACAGATTAAAGAACCATAAGTGTGAGCATCTGTGTGTGCCCTTGTGTGTGACATGGTAAAAATGTGGCACGTTGAACAGTTTTGTATGAAGCTTAAAAATTTGATACTCCAAAATGTGAGAATGGACAAGTCATTCTGATTACCATGCATATCGTAGTTTAACAATGTGCATGTTGTTGTGAATCAATTATCTATCGATGAAATTACCAAGAAAATTATTTTCATAGAACTATATCTAATAGAACTTTCTCCGACAGTAAAACCTTTAGAAAAATATGTGTCATGCCCAACTAATAGGAAAGCATACTGTCAATTTATATATTTGATCAGTTAAAAGAAATGATCAGAGTGGATACATAACCATAAAGAACATGGTAATTTGGCCTTATTACAACTTGCAACCACTAAGTCAGAATCCAGAAAATTTATCCATACCATTTATATCAAGAGGAAATGCTATTTACTGTAGATATAAACTAATAAATGAAGGAATGCTCCAAAGAAAATGTTTCAAATACTAAAATTCATTACATCTGAAGCAGGAAATCGACGAGGAACCAGGGAACCTCCTATCTGAATAAGCCCTTCAGCAGTAAAAAGGGTGATCCGATCTTCAGGCACCCACTGAATGGCTGCAAATATGTGGAAACAATTGTAAGCTCTGATAATCAAAAAAGAAAGTGTCAAATAGTTCAAGACTGCACAAGCAATTACAGTGACAACTTACTATAAGATGGATTGGGACAGATGATAATAATAATATATAGTGCAAACAGCTGATCATATTATCAGATAAAGAAGCACTTACACACAGTTATAATAAATCAGACATGCCTAAGATGCCAAGATTTCTTTAAGATCTGACAAACAAAGTCCAAAATCCAGTAAGAAGGATGAAAGCAAGTTCAACGGGAAGCCACTAAAGAAACGGAAGATTCCAAGTTCGAGATCACAAGTTTATCAAGTGATTTGAGGATATTGTTCCTGCTTTATATATTTCTCCAGCTCCCCTTCCCTAAGATCTTCTCGTAACTGATGCATCAATTTCTATATAACACATCAAGATTTCTAGCTAAAAGTTTCTTAACAATGACATACAGCAAAACAAACATGAACTTTTCAATCTGACATAGTATGTGAAATGCACGTTTTGATGGAAAACACATGCAAGTAAGTGCAAACATCAGCCTTTTCACATTTGTTTAGCTCATTTTCTGGCTGCAAGAAGAAAATATACATACATAAATGTAATTGAAATTATAAGATAATCCAAACTTCACCAGAATGTTTGCATTCAACAGACCCGGAAGAAAACAAAAATGCCTAAAATAAGTCATTTAAATGTCATTTCTACCAATACATAAGTCAACTAACCCCAGATTGGCCGGTCATTTGCATGTTAGACTGTGAAGGAACTCTTCAGGTGCACTCGCTTCTTACGTAAATGCATCTTTTTTTGGGCTTAACATTTCAAAGTGTGAAACAAGAGGAGCACGTTAAAAAAAGGAGTGCACTCATCATCTAACAGTTTTCTGTTTTTTCTTATATGTCACAACAACAAGTCTAGTCTCCAACATTTTATTTGTCAGCAAACATCTGTCAATCACTCTGCCTTTTAGAACTCTCATGTGCATCATGCGGATTATAGAAAGCCGCAACTTATGACCTTCCGCACTTACATACATCACTTGCCAATCTCCTAATTGTAGAATCTTTAGCAACTTCTGCTTGAGTGTTTCCCATATCCAATGAAGTACTTCCCCTATGTTCCATCAATTTTTCACGCTAAGCCATCTAGGAATGTTCTTGAAACTCATTTTGCAAAAACTACTTTGATTAAAACAAAACAGAATGCTCTTCAACTTGCCCTAGAAACTCTTTTGTTCCTCTACTTCCACATGCACCTCAAATTGCAGAACATGATCCATTTATATTACTTAGAACCATAGCTATTGCAGAAAATTAATGTTATTAGCAAGAATATACTTGATTGGAACCAAATGCACTGAAAACCCTCGATCTAGAGCTAAGCAATATTACATATAAGCCAAAAAAAACTATTAGAAAATAAAGGATTGATCTCTTCGCCCAACCCAACTCCAACAATTTTTCTTAAAACCCGCTTGCCAACTAAATATCACGAAACACTTCCAGCTATTAAATACGGCCATTACCGGAGCAACATACCAGCAAGATTTAACACGATTATCAGGCAAGAACATACCAAAACCACAATCCAAAGAATCCCTAACAGTTTCGCAAGACACAGCCATTCAGACCATAATCCACATCAGAATTAAAAGAAAAAAAAAAATAGAGAGAGACGAGGGCTTGCTTGGACCATCAGATGATTGCGAAGACTCCCAAGGGTACGGGCCATAGGGATCATCCCCAAAACAACCACCTTCATTGGAATCTTTGGCGCGGGATCGCACGAGGCAAGCGGATCGGCGACGGAGAACCAAGAATCTTGGATGAGAAGAACAAGAAGAAGAAGAAGAAGAAAAAGAAGAAGAAGGGAAAGAGAGCTTGGGAAGAGAGGAGAATTCCACGAGGGAGCAAGAGGGGGCGTGGAAGGGGTGGAAGGAGGAGAAGAAGCAGAGGGCAGAGGAGTCCGCCATGCCCCAAAGGAAATACACCAAAAAAATTACGGGAAAACAAGAAAGGGAAAAAAATGGCAGAGAAAGGGGAACGGGCGGTGGGAAAAAAAGGTGGGAGGCGTAAAGGTTCCGTGGCTGTATAAATAGCGGCCTTCTTTGCTTCTCGTTTCGTTAGGCGAGGGACGAAGGAGAAGTAAACGTCGGCACGTGGCGTGGGTTTGTCCGCTGACCGGACCCCCGCGTTCCAAAGCAGTTTTGTTCGTTCTAGATCGCAACGCCGGTCCTGTAGCTTTTTTTTTCCCCTTCTTTTCTAGACAAGTACAATGTCCAAAGTTACCTATCTTTTGGCTGGATGCAATGCAAGCCAAGCCGGATGAGTACATAAAAACTTGAGCTCAACCCGATTCAAAATATTTAGAATTAAAATTTAACTTAAAAATAATTGAGCCAACTATTTCACCTTCCATAGCTACGACTTCGACTTAGGAAACCAGAAGAAAATATGAGCCGACCTCATAATTGTTGGCTGGACACGCCAACAATTATAAAACAGTAGAGACAGAATTAAACTCAAACAAATTAGAATCAAGTAGTTGCTGAAAAATCTAAAGTATATTCAGCAAAACAGGAGAAAAAACAGGAAAAAAGAGACAGCCACACTATTCAGCTGTTTCTTTTCTCTATTTATTTCTACAACATGTTCATGCCTCTTCAAGTTTTTTTCATTTCCATAACACAACTTGCTCTCCAAGTCTTGCAATCTTAACCACTCATTCTAATCATACTTTGACTCTAGTTAACAAAAGTAACTATGGTAAATATTAAATAGAATTTAATTTGATAGCACATTAACCATAACATTCTCCCCCTTAGTGTGCTGGTCTTGAACTCCTAGTGCTTCTCTCAGCTACTGGAACTTCTCCTTTGGCAATGCTTTGGTGAAAATATCTGCCAATTGTTCCCCTGACCTGCAGAACTCCAGCTTCACTTCTTCTTCAATGGCATCTCTGATGAAATGATGCTTAATTGCAATATGCTTGGTTCTACTGTGAAAGACATGATTCTTTGCCATTGCTATGGCTGTTTTGTTGTCGCAGAATATTTCAATAGCTTCCTCTTGCTTCTCGCCAATGTATTCTAAAATTCTTCTCAACCAAATTGCTTGAGATATGGCGAGTGTAGCTAAAACATATTCAGCTTCTGCTGATAATTGAGCAACTGATTGTTGCTTCTTTGAGGATCAAGAAAACACACTTGATCCAAGAAAAAATGCATAACCGGAGGTGCTCTTCATATCATCTACGCCACTTCCCCAATCACTTTTACAAAAACTAATCAACTTCACTTCAGAACTTTGAGAGTATTGAATTCCATAGCTCATGGTACCTTGAATGTATCTAAGTACTCTTTACTGCATAGTGAATGTCACTTGGAGAATGCATGAATCTTGAAAGGATACTTGCTGCAAACATAATGTCAGGCTTTGTAGTTGTAAGATAAAGCAAGTTTCCAACAAGACTTCTATACAGAATTGCATCCATTTTTTTCCTTTCATCTTCTTTCATCAGTTTTTCATTAACAATAAGGGGTGTAGCTGTTGGTTTACAGCCAAACATTCTGAACTTCTTCAGAATTTTTTCAATATATATCTTCCATGAAATGAATACCCCTTCTTCATCTTGATAAACTTTAATACCCAAAAAATGATGTTGCAGCCCTAAATCACTCATTTTATACTTCCTCATTATTTATTTCTTAAATTTTTCAATCATTTCAGCATTGCTTCCAATTAGCACCAAATCATCAACATAAAGAGCAACAATAAGAATATTAGCCGGACCTTGATTTTTGACATACAAAGTAGGCTCACTTTTGCTTTTCTCAAATTCTTTTTTTATTGAAGTAGTTGTTAATTTTGTTGTACCATGCTCTAGGTGCTTATTTCAGCCCATAGAGTGCTTTTTTCAGCTTGTACACTATTTTTTCTTGGCCTTCAATAACAAATCCTGGAGGTTGCTCAACATAAACTTCTTCTTTCAACTCCCCTTTAAGAAAAACTGATTTCACATCAAGTTGGTACAACAACCAACCTTTTTGTGCTGCCAAAGAAATAAGTGTTCTCACGGTGTCAAGATGAGCTACCAGAGCAAATATTTTTTAGAAGTCAATATCGGGCTGCTGTGAATAGCCCTTTACAATCAGCCTTGCTTTGTTTTTCTGGACAAAACCATCTATATTGAATTTCACCTTGTAAACCCACTTCACATCAATAACTTCTTTGTCTTCAGGGCGATCAACAAGCTCTCATATATTGTTTTTCTCAATCACTTCAATTTCTTCTTCCATAGCTTTCTTCCAAGATTTTTCTTTAACTGCCTCTTCAAAATTTTCTGGTTCCACAATACAAAAATTGCATCTTGCATACACATCACTCAAATTTCTTAATCTTACCGGAGTTGAGCTTGGTGATGATGAACTTGAGCTTGGGGCTGATGGTGAGCTTGGTGATGATAGTGGTGGAGATGAACTTGAAGGTTGAGAGCTTCCATCATTACTTTGATCTTCTTGAACTACACTTTGCTATGGAATAGTCATCGGAACAAGTTGCTTTTTAACTTTGCCTTGCTACCAATTCCATTTAGCTTTCTCATCAAATATTACATCCTTACTGATGATTATATTGTTGGTCTTCAAACTGTACAACCTATAGCCTTTTGACATTGAGCTGTAGCCAATAAGAATGCATTTCTCACTAGCCTCATCCAGCTTGTATCTTTTCTCTTTTGGAATTTGAGCATAACAGAGACAACCAAACACTTTAAAGTGCTTTAATGACGGTTTTCTGCCACTCCAAGCTTCAAATGGCGTTTGATCCCACACTGCCTTCGTAGGATACATGTTTATTAAATAAACTGCTATATACACAGCTTCAGCCCAAAAATGCTTCAGTAAACCAGCTTCATGCATCATAGACTTGGCCATTTCTATTACAGTTTGGTTCTTCCTCTAGAACACCCCATTTTGCTGCAAAGTATAGCCAACTGTAAGCTGTCTTTCCATGCCTTCATCTTCACAGAATTTTTGGAATTCATTCGAAGTGTACTCCTTCCCTCTATCACTTTGCAGAATTTTAATAAGACGGCTACTTTGCTTCTCAACAAGGCATTTAAACTTCTTAAAGATGTCAAACACTTCAGATTTTTTTTTTATGAAGTAAACCCAAGTCATACGACTATAATCATCAATGAAGAGTATGAAATATCTGTTTTGAGAGTGAGAAGGAGTATGCATAGGCCCACACACGTCTGTATTCACCGGTTCCAACACTTTTTTTGCTCTCCATGCCACTCTTTTTGAAAAAGATTGGCAATGATGCTTCCCCATAGCACAACCTTCAAAAGTTCACTTTTCTCTTGAATCATAGGCAGTTCTTGCACCATATTTTTCTTGTACAGCAGCTTGAGGTTTTGAAAATTCAAGTGGCCAAATCTTCTATGCCACAACCATGATTCATCAAGCACATTAGCTTTCAAAGCAACACCTCTAGCATAATTGAAAGTGAGTGGAAGACTTCAGTAAGGACCCATTTTAACTTCTGCCACAATAAATTTTTCTCTTCCTTGGTCAAAAATTCTGCAACCATTGCCTTCAAAGTGCAGACTATAACCATGCTCCAAAAGCTATCCAATACTCAACAGATTTTGGTCTAACTCCGGAACAAATAACACATCACGAACAATCTTTCTGCCCTTCTTTGTTTGGACTCCAATGCTACCTTTTCCTTTCACTTCTACTATTGCACCATTTCCCATCTTCACCTTGGAATTAACTAAATGTCCATATCTAGAAAAATTCATTTTTCTGATGTCATGTGATTGCTGCAGCCACTGTCAAGAAACCACACATCATTCTTTTGTTCAGAAACATGTTGGCAAGCATAGAATAAATTCCCTTCACTCTTTTCTTTTTCTTCTTTTTCTTCTGTAAAGTTTGCTTGCTGCTCATTCTTGAATTGACAATCTTTTTGCAAATGACTAATCTGATTGCAATTATGGCATTAAGGCTTTCCTTTAAAACAACAATCCTTCTCAAGATGGCCAATTTTGTTGCATGCATTGCATCTTTGTAAAGAACTTTTCCACCAAATGTTTTGTCAAAATGACTTCTACCTCTGCTCTTCCTAAAAAATTTCTGCCTCCTCTTCCTTGTCTACCTTCTCTAAATGAGTCTCCCCTACTTTGATCATAAGCCGTTGATTTCTTTTCAAAAAATTTTGAACTAACATTCAGCTTAGATTGGAATGCACTCTCTATTGACTTCTCAGAGTGTCGTTCCAACCTTTGCTTATAGGATTTTAAAGAACCTAACATCTTTTGAACACTCAATTTAAAAAGATCTTTAGTTTCTTCAATAACAGCAACCATAGAGTCAAATTTTTCTAGTAGACTAATTAGTATCTTCTCCACAAGTTTACGATCTGACATTTCTTCACCATAAACTTTCATTTGGTTTACTAACTCCAGAAATCTAGTTGAGTAATCTTTCACACTTTCATTTTCTTTCATTCTCATATTTTCAAAATGTCTTCTAAGAGATTGGAGTTTGATGGCTCTCACCTTTTTATCTCCTTGGAACTCTTTTTGCAGTGTCTTTGATGCTTCTTTTGTTGCCTTTGCTCCCATGATTCTTGGGAAAATAGCTTTTGAAAGTCTCCTTTGTACCATTCCAAGAGCTTTGTTTTCCTTCAACTCCTTTTTCTGGGCTTCGGTTAAAGTTGAGGAAGATTCTGAGATTTCATAACCAGATTCTACTATCTCCCACAAATCTATGGAGACAAATAATGTTCTCATCTTTATACTCCAGAAATCATAGTTCTCACCTAAGAAAATAAGAACCTATACACTGCTCCAATTTACGCTACTTGTGCTGGCCATTTTACTCCTCCAAAATCTTCTTTTTCTTTTTCAAATTTCTGCCTTAAACACCTTTTTCAACCACGCTGATACCAAATATGGTGGCTGGACACACCAGCAATTATAAAACAATAAAGGTAGAATTAAACTTAAACAAATTAGCACAATAAAGGATCAAGAAGTTGCTAAAAAATCTAGAATATATTCAACAAAACAGGGGGGAAAGTAGGGGAAGAGAGGCAGCCACCCTATTCAGCTATTTCTTTTCTCTATTTTTTTCTACAGCACGTTCATGCCTCTTCAAGTTCTTTTCATTTCCAAAATACAACGGGCTCTCCAAGTCTTGCAATCTTAGCCACTCATTCTAATCATACTTTGACTCAAGTTAACAAAAGTAACTATGGTAAGCATTAAATAGAATTTAATATGACAACACATTAACCATAACAATAACAAATCAGCTTCACTTTTGGATACATGCTTTGAATGTTGTCAACTCATATTCAAGATGAAGGGAATGTGAGCCTATGTGCTTAGAAATTAGCTTCGTTTTCAGATACGGAAGAGCATTTTTTTTTAATAGAGTTAACTCATATCTTTGATTCGTCTCCTGTTGCAAATATTCCATATATTTCTTTTGTTTGTTTTGGAAAGTTGCATGGTGATAAAGGAATCCTCCATATAATTGTAATTCTTTCATCCTTGGGAGGATATCCTCTGATCAAGGAATCTCTATAGATATCTCTTATCTTGAGGAAGAGTGATTCCAAAAAAAACCTCATCATGTCTTCATGGTAATAGAGCCTTTGGTGAGAAAAGAGAACCAGTACTGATTGAGAGTCAAGACATGCAAGGATGTCTCGATGGAGAAAGTCCCATGCCCAATCCCCAAAGGATTGCTCCTGAGGGATTCATAAATAAGATGAAGTCAAGTACAATAAGATACATACCTCTGATGATCTGAGGCTAAAGGAAAATACAATAAGATATACAAAATGCAAGTACTGTTTTCATAAACACAACATTGGGCAACAATGAGAGTCTAAGCACATATCATGAGCATCATATAGACTAGTAGATGTGCAGCAAAAACAAGAAGGAATAAGATTTGAATTATATCATGGGAGAAAGCATAAGAGTTGCAATAATAAAGGACAACATGACCAAGAATTGAATGAGTTGGTGAGACCTAAAAGGGCATGAAAATGAGTCAGACATGGACTTGTGTAGAGATGTTAGGAGAACAGAAGAAAACAGGGATGGTAGAGATGATTTGGTAAGGCAGACATGAATGAGACAGGTTCTAATAAATAACAAAGGATTCATCATTCTCCAAAGTTGGAAGACAATTTCTTATGCAACATTCAAGGACAAATAGGCAACTCAAAAAACAGACAAAAATTCTATTACTTGCTGGCAATGTATAAAGACTAGAATACTCCTTAGCTAAGCTAATATCTTGCCCACGTAGTACAGATGCCAACAAAGTAGACTCAAAAATTAAAAAAAAAAAAAAAAAACTTTAAGTCAACAAAATTATAATGCAGGATTGGGGGTTGTTGGTAGTATGAATGCTGTTTAGCCCTAAGAAAACTAGTTTAAAGCATTTATGGCTTAAGGTATAATAACCAACAGCAGGCTTGCTCCAAAAGCAATCTCAGTTAGCTCCTCATTAAGTGTGTGGCAGGATCATGAAGTAGTTTTCAAGATTACATGACCTATCTTTGGATTATCTTTTGAAAAAAAAGAAGAAAAAAAGATAGTCCTATGAACATAATGTCATGATCACCGTCAGATGTGATCGGATAAACGGAAGCTGCATCAGACCCTCTATGATAGCTAGAATGATATAATCAATATGCTAACCAACAAATCTGCAACAATAGTGATATTATTCAAGTGCTAAGCCTCAAAATGATAATTAAAAGCAATTCCTAAAATTAATTTTAGTAAAATACTGAATAAAATCAGCTTTCCCTTACTTGGTCTATGACTTTGGTGTTAGCAAGTTATAGATATAGGTATGCCCCAAATCTCAGCTCCCAAAAATTAGTGTTTCATGTTATTGCATCTGTGTGGTGAATACATTTGCTTGCATCGCAATTCAATCTTTGTATGTAACCAAAATTTATACAGACAAACATGTAAGTAATAGGCTTCATAACAGAACCTCTAATTTTTTGTGCATGGAACAACTCACCATCATCAGGTTTCTTCACAAACACCACACCTAGATATTCAATTCTCTCGCATCCCTTGTATGTGTCATCAACCGTGATGCCTATATGCCCTACTTGCAGCAAAAGAATTGAAAAGATGTAAATTTCAATCAGACGTCATTTATAGCATCAGGTATCCTAATCCATAAGCAACTTATTTTCTGCAACTTTGAGCATGTCTAGTGCCCAGGCTTCAAGACAGTGAAGGAGTCACATTTAAAATCTAAATCCAGTTCTTTAAGGAGCATATGAAAGCCACGCGATTCTGCATTTCCATTACTACGATCTTAAAGTTGAGACTAAACACACGTTCGCACGGTCCTTACATACTTTCCTCGTTCAAGTCCTAACGTTTCCGTTAGGTTAAGTGTTCAAAGCTCTTCAAATCTAATCACAAATACCACAATCGGCCCGTGGTCAGCCCCAATGGATCCGTACTGCAGTGTCCTTATGTCCATATAGGTTATGAGCCGAGTCCGCTCGATACCATTTATAACAATCCAAAATCTCATCCAAAATGGCTAGCCAAAAGGTATTATTTGGATTTCATAATGTTGTATAAGTATCCAAGATCTATTCAGTGAATAATTAATATGGGACTAAACACACATTCGTACGATTCTCATGTATATGTTCCTTTCTGTGTAAGTTCAAGGTATCTTCCTGATAAAAGATCCGTGCAGTTCGTTGAGTCGGATCAGCTGATGCAGGATCCTGCATGGGGAAGAGACGTGACGATCTGGTGACTTAATGAGCTATCAATCATATATTTGTTTGCGGCAATTTTATAGAAGTAAACATTCTTGCCTCGTAACCCAGAAAGTACAAGCAGAACTTCATTTCTGGGAAATCCAACCTCTTCAATAACCTGATGTTCCTTTCTAGATTATTAGGACATAAAATTTAATGATAATAACAATATAAAAGAGAGGACAATAAGAAAGTGCACTTGAAGACCTAGGTGCTGTAAAATGCATACAATTACTTTTAACTACTGAGAAATGGTAATGAGTTGGGACTTGGGATGCCAAAAAAATACATATATCCCAAATTCAGCATCAGATTCCTTTGAGAAGAATGGTGGAAGGGCCACCTACCCAAGTCTGCAAGGAGACTGGCACCAACCAAGGGATCCAAGTCCCATTGGTGAATTCAACTTTATATAGAGCAGGCTTGAACAGCATCGGTGTCTTGCCTGAGGCTTTTTTGTACTTCACCTTCAGAAGATTGTTGTTTTTCATTTTAGAAGATTGTTCAGGCTAAGGGAGGCGAAGATTGTAATCTTTCCCAGACTGCTATTAGTTAATGATCAATAATTGGTGTAAATTGAAACTTGGATCCAATAGAACAAACCTCAAATAACGGCCATAATTCAACCTAACCTAAGCCAATGCATTCAGTGAACGCCACTTCTAGTTCGACGTTCAAGACCCAAATCAAACTCGGCTTTGGCCTCAGTCAAGATGGATCAAAAGCAGACCCACCAAACACACTCATTTCCCGACACTCGCTTACTCTTCTTAGTTCGAGAAGGGATAGAACATCAATAAAAATTACTATTATAGCTTAGAATTATGCACAATCATCCCTATTATAGTATACATAATATTGGATATCGTAACTGCCACATATTGTGTGTACAATCTTGATATATCAGCTTATATCAATCTCCAAAAATTATAGGATCTAATTGTTATATTCAAATTTAGTATTTGTATCAAATCATGAGATTTTGCTATTGTATTATACTATATCTGGTCCCTAGTATTTTTCTCATAATTATAGAATTTTATTGTAGTATTCTACTATATCTCAGGGCTCAACTTGTATATAAAGTATCCCAATAGCTCAAATACTATTGATAATACTAATAGTATTTTTGATTAATGTATTTTTAATAAAATACTATTTTTATTAATAATATTTTTAGAAGATTGATAATGTTTAGTAACATCAAGAGGGGTGTCTATCATTAAAAGTGGAAGATAAAGCGAAAAAATAATGACTCTTAATTTTAATAAAAAAAGAAGAGAAAGATAGTTTCTTTAAAACAATTTTTTTTTGTGCTAAAGCGGGTGTTTCATACCGTTCGAGTATGGATATACCCAATAAAATCAGAAAACAAGTCTCATAGTGCTCTGGGCGACTTTCTCTTCCCGGCCTATAGAGTACCTCCGAAGTGACAAACTACATAAGAAGCTTTTCAGTCCACGGCCCCATTAGCCTCTCTGAATATGTGCCTAGTCTAAAAGGCTACAATGTCACTCACCATAGCTCAAATATTTCGAAGTAGAGGATATCCTCCTCCATCCTCTACTCCTCGCCTTCATCGGTCATGGAGGAGGTTAGACTGCATTGGAGAACAAAAAAGAGCCGCCGCGAGGAATAAAATCAGGATGTTGTAGTCCATCCATATAAGTTATTGTCTGACCAAGTAAAAAAAATGTCCTTCTGAGATATAGATCTATTGTTGAGAGTGGTATTAAACTCAATTAGTCCTTTCATAAGCAGCATAATCAGGTGAAAGTGTATATTTTTTTCTATAATTTGATGATGTATATTACGGACTGGATGGCTTCAAAAGAAGGTAGATGGGCCGCAAGTCTACAAAATATATTTTAATACATTAATTGAAGATAATAATATTTTAGTAAAAATAGTAAAATTAATTGTATTAATAATACCGATAATAGTAATAATATTTTAATAAAAATAATATATTTTAGCAAAAAAATAATTTTTATTAATAATATTCTAGAAGATTAATAATGTTTAATAATATATTAATGAATTAGTAAAATAATATTTTATTAAAAACTAGCAAATTATTTATTAATAAAAATAAAATATTTTATATATTAATAAACCTATGTTATTTTTAAATAATTATGTTATTAATAAAAATAATATTTTAAAGATGGCATTTGTTTTAAATAAAAATATTTCGTGCGTATCACACGGGTTTACGTGCTACTAATAATAATAATATTATAACGCAATCAGCGGGTGGTGATATTGTGACGTCCGTGATTGATAATTTCACGTTGTCCAATCTGGTTCTTATAGGAGCCAACTAAGGTTGGGCTGAATTTGAAGGGACCAACTGAACATGGTGATTAGGTCAGGTTCAAATTAGGATTCATGAACTCTCAAGTTGGGCATGACTCCAAGTTATGTTTAACCAAAGCTGATCTTAAACGAATCAGAATTTAATCAAAATCCAACTCAATCTGACCCAATATGATGAATAAATAAATGAATAAGCATGACCGGATTAGGCCGGTTTCGGTTAAGGATTGGGGAGTTGAGTAATCTAGACCGGACCCAATCCGATCCACATTATACACGCACATACGACATTCTTCTATTTTGCATATAATTTTAGCAATACAATTTGAAATTCGTCTCTTCAAATAATATTGTGCAATGCATGGGCCACAAAGGCCAAGAGAGATGCTATGGTGTTATGATTTTTGAGAAAAGTTTGGTGATTTGGATTCTAATATGAGGCCAAGGCTTCATGCCAAAGTTATTGGAAGAAAGGAGGTGTAAAGGTGGAAGACCAAAAGGAAGTCAAGTATGCATGTCCTATTTATCCCATTTTTACTTGCGCCATCTATTATTTTCTCTTGTTTTTGTTTGTTTCATTACTAAATTTGTCGCTTGCTTTGCATGCTATTAGCTTGATAATTAAATTAGACTCCTCGCGATTTTTGCGAACCTCCCATATAGTCTAGGTTATTTTAGTATAAGAACAATCTTTTGATCATTTAACACAAATGTAGGGAAGAATTATGACTTAGTAGTCCCAACCATTTACTTGAAGGTGTCATATTTCTATTGAGAAATAACATAGCTAGCTTGTCTTTTCATTCTTCCTTCATGAACTAATTAAACACCAACCAGTGATTAGCAAACAATTGTGAGTTGTGACTAATGATAATGGTTTCGATGTTGTCCGGGACCACTAGTTAAGCTAGGACTCTTAAGAGTTGTTTCATTAGCTTATGAAATCGGCGAGGCTCTACCTTACTTTTTTTTCTCTAGATTATTGGTCTAACCACTTATTAAGGTTTAGCATGCTTGGTAGCTTTTCAAGGCACATTTGTACACTAAATTATGTGAGGCCGTCTTCTAACAATCTCTCACATTTACTAGTGCTTTAGCAATGTACTGTGCACCTGAGAGAGAGAGAGAGAAAGAAGCATGGATGGCTTCATCTATATTTCCAGATTTAGATTTTCTAAATAAATATATGAATGGAAGCATAAAGGGATGAAATTAACAAATATAGTTGTACCTCTAATGGGAAAGAGATGGGAAGAAATATTGCATATATTTGGTATTTGAAAAATTATGTGAGTAATAGAGCTCATATTGTTCTCCCATATAGCCCTAGCCCATCCAATACATTTGGTATTTGAAGATATGTCAAATTAAGGTGCCTACCTATTTTTAGTTTCTGAAAATATTGAAAAAAGATAAAAAAGAGGGAGAGAGAGGGAAGGGAGAACAGAGCGGATGCTAGATTATTTGACATCTACCCAAACATAAGATAACATTTGTGATTCATAGAATTTTTCTCGCACCAAAATTTTAATTTTGATCCTATAAGATCAAAACTTGCATGCTATCACGAAATTATTCTAAAGTTATAAATTCTAAGGCCTCGTTTAGAGGAGCTGTTGGCAGTAGAGCTTTTGAAAGTAGAGCTTTTAGTAGTAGAGCTTTCTGAAGTAGAACTTTAATAAAAAGTTGTTTATTGTTTGGTAACTATATTTCTAAAGTATTGTAACATTTTAACATGTGTTTGATAAACGAACTAAGAAAGTACTTTTGGTATGATAAAATGACCATAAAGGATATTACATAGTATTATATAATAGAGCATAATAAAATATAATATATATTAATACATAAACATATAATATAGTATAATATTACTATAATGTAATATAATATTATTATAATGTTGTAATATAATATTGTATACTATAGCATAATATTTTAATATAATATTAAATTATTTAGCATAACATATTAATGTATTATAATATAATGTAATATAATATTATATTTATAGTATAATATAATAACAAAGGTTGACAAAAGGATCACTCTAAGATGATCATCTCATGGTTATCGAGAACGAATCAAATCAGATGGTTCTATTTCTCAATCTTTCTGACTTGCTCCTACGGAACCAAGGTCGAAAGAATTGAAAAATAAAATATTATAATTATTAGCGTAAATTAATTTTTCATAATATAACATAATATTAAATTATTTAATATAACATATTAATGTATTATGATATAATGATATATAATATTATATTTTATAGTATAATACTATAATTAAGGTATAAAATAGTATAATTATTAGTGTAATTTAATTTTCAACCCTCCTACAGATTTTTAGAATTAGAAAGGAATATTTTGTATAATTGTTATATTTTATAGCGGTATTTTGGTCAAAAAATAGCTTTCCGACAGGGCCTAAAAGCTCCAAATGGAGCTTCTTTCAAAAAGTTGTTTTTAGCTTTCTGGAAAAACTAAAACAGTTTTTCGAAATTTTAACTAAATACCTCTGTTTTATTTAAAAGTACTTTGTGAGAGCCAAAAAGTACCAAAAACTCTTCCAAATGGGGCCTAAGTATCCAAATAGGCTTTAAGAGATTTCATCTCTGATCATTAGATCTTTTGGAACAATCAAATAATGATTTTTTTTTTTAATATTTAGTTTTTGAATATATCGATGCATACTATTTGATATTGCTTTTACTATTGGAACTCCTGCCTAAGCTGGTATTTTCGTCTTGGATTCTCACGGGGAATGCATCCAAGTTTGACTTTCGCCGGCTGTCCCGCCGATAAATGTTTGTCGTATTTCTTTGTACAATTTGTTCACTGTCATAGAAAAAAAAATGTTGTGCGCCGGAACTTTCCAGTTGGTAAGAAGAGAATCATTATTACTTAGGTGCCGTTCCGCATTATTTTTTTATTTAAAAACAAAAAAGTACAAATATATTTAATATAATTTATTATTTTTAAAATATAATACTTGGTGCGGTTGAGGTAATGGTAGGTAGGCTAAGATATTGAAAATAGTTGCAACAACCAGGGTGATGATGATGGTGAGATGATAATAGTAATAATGATAACGATGACAATAAGGGTTGACAACTATAGTGATTGTAATAATAATAGTGATAATAATGATGATATTAATGGTAGTGGTAAAAATAAATTTTTTATTTTTAAAAATAATAAAATAAATATTTTTTAGTTTATTTTAAAAACATAATAATATATTTTTAAATAAAAATACAAAATATTATTGAATATATTTTTATTTTTAATAATTTTATTTTAAAAAAATAGTAAATAAATGAGATCCAAATAGATGTTTAGTATCTAAGTGTTGCCTCTGAATTGCATGCACGCGTGGGTTGTATTTCTTTCATTTTCATTATATATATTTTTTTATCATAATTAAAATTAAGGGCCTAATTGGTATTTTTTTATATAAAAAATTTGTTTGGTTACTTTGTTTTTATTTCTATTCTTCTAAAGTACTTCCATAATTTTTGAAAAAAAGTGAAAGTGAAAATTTTGAACTTCTAGATTTTTATAAAAATAGATTTTCATCTTTTTTTTTTTAATCCCTCATCTTTCGCCCAACCTTTTCTTCAGCCCCATCGTTCTTTTTTAAACTACACCAGTTTTGCAAATCTCTCCGGCCATTTCTCAATCCTATGCCAATCTATCATCCTCCTCAGCCTAATTTTTTTTTTTTTTTTCTGTAGCTCTATCTCTTTGTTCGACGTTGAACTTTTTCGATCATATCATCTGCACCAACCCTTTTTTTTTTTTTTTTTTTTTTTTTGTCACCAACCACGTCTCTGGCCTTGACGTAGAACCTAAATATTTGCTTCTTTTTATTAAACTGTTTCCCTTCGAGATGAAGCGACTATTTCAAAATCGTGAGATACACTAGCTGTTTATAAATTTTAACCCCCTCCCAACAACCTGTCGTAACTCGTAATCTATCTACGGGTGAGATGCATTCGCTAGAAAATCGGACGGCAGATCGCCGTTCCCATATGCCAATCAAATACAGTCATCCGCAGCCGAAAAGTTTCCCAATTTGTGGCTCCTACGAGCCTGGAAAGTTCCGGATCAGGATCCATAAAAGTTTCTAAAATGATCATCATCCAGACTACGGTTGTCAAGTAAAAACCCCCCCAACTTGAAAACCAACTCTTTCGCACCCACGTGTCACCAGAGAGTTTTTTTGGTACAACTATTATTCTTGGCTTCTCGTTCTCTCTCCTCTTCCTCCAATGGCGACGACTTCCAGCTACGGGCCCGACGGCGTCCACCGGTCCCTCCGGCCCCCCATCGCCTTCCCCTCCGACCCGGACCTTTCCATGGTCCCCTTCCTCTTCCGCCGCACCGCCGCATTCCCCGATCGCCTCGCCCTCGCCGACGCCGACTCCGGCCGCTCCCTCACCTTCCTCCAGCTCCGCTCCGCCGTCTCCTCCACCGCCGTCGGCCTCGCCTCCCTCGGCATATCCAAGGGAGACGTCGTCCTCATCTTCTCCCCCAACTCCCTCCACTTCCCTGTCTGCTTCCTCGCCGTCCTCTCCCTCGGCGCCATCGCCACCACCGTCAACCCCCTCTACACCGTCGCCGAGCTCTCCAAGCAGGCCAAGGACTCCAATCCCAAGCTAGTCATCACCGTCCCTGAGCTCTGGCACAAGGTCGCCCCCCTCGGCCTCCCCGCCGTCATCCTCGGCCCCAAAGACTCGCCATTATCCCCCTCCACCCACCTCCCCATCACCTACTTCTCCGAACTGATCGCCGGGCACACGAATCCAGACTTCGCACCGCCTCCGGTCCGGCAGACGGATGTCGCGGCGCTCCTTTACTCTTCCGGCACCAGCGGCGCGAGCAAGGGGGTCATCCTGACACACAGGAACTTTATCTGCACTGCTCTCATGGTGACCGCCGACCAGGAGCAGAATGGCGAGCCGCCGGCTACATTCCTCTGCTTCCTACCGATGTTTCATATTTTCGGGCTCTCGGTGATCACCTACGCCCAGCTGACGCGAGGGAACACTGTGGTGTCCATGGGGAAGTTCGATTTTGAGATGGTGCTGAGGTCCATCGAGAAGTACAGGGTGAGCCATTTGTTCTGCGTGCCGCCGGTTATGATCGCGCTGGCGAAGCAGGGGAAGATGGGGAAGTTTGATCTTAGCTCGTTGAGGTTTATTTGTTCGGGTGCTGCTCCTCTGGGGAAGGATGTGATGACGGAGGTCTCCAAAAATTTTCCTGATAGAGAAGTTATACAGGTAACGTAATTCTTGATTGATTTGTTGGTCCTTCTGGATTAATATTTCTCTACTGTGAAACTAGATTAATGTTTATATGTAGTGATAACTATGTTGGATTACGGTTGTAGCTCTACTGTTATTCATTGTTCTCACACTAAATGTTCTTGACATGGACTCTGCTGGCTCAGTAGCTGGGCATCATCTGTGTCTGAGTACTTGAACATTGAGATGTATTAATTGTTTGGTTTGATAGCTTATAACATCCTCTTATTCAGTTCTACAAATTCATCTTCTCTAGTTGGATATTAATAGCTATTTGTTGAGTTGTTCTAAGGTTGATGTTTATTACGAAGACCGAAGGTATCATTAATATGTTTGGCAAGAATCAAAGTGTGGCATAATTTTGTCGAAAGTGTTCCTCATGTGAAGCTAATCTAGACCTTCTATAAAACACACTAGAGCTAAATATTCTCTACTCTCTAAAGTCTTTTGATTTTGTTTCTTTCTTTCTTTCATCCATGATCTTCATTTCTTCTCTTTTGCGCGGATCCTTTTATAGTTCTATGGTGTTTTTGCAGCAATGATATTCCATTTACTTCATTAATAGGTTGATGGTTTCTGGCATATCTTTACGTCGAGAGAGATCGATTGATCGAAAAAGAGAGAGTAAATATTTGTCCTTAATGAAAACGCATGACAGTAGAATAGACCAGTGGCTAAAAAGACTATATACTGAAAAATGCCAATTTCAAAACGGATCAGCTTTAGCGTCCATAAATTGCAGATTAATTTTCTTTAAGTGGAAAAATAATCCATAATGCCTGTTGCACACTTACTGGAGAAGCCGTATAATCACCGTGGAGACCAAATTGATTTGTTATACGAGATTGAAGCAGGAGTCCTGCTCCTCTACTCCTATTTCTTTTTTTACTGTCACTAAGATAATACTTTTAAAATTAATTGCTATCCACAAATAACATTTTAAAAATTAATTAACTTTAAAACTGTTGGCAATTTTTTGAAAACTATTTAAGATGTCTTTATAAGCCAATAAAATGTAAGACCAAGTAATTTGTACCAAGATGGTGCAAGAATCAAGATCTGAAGAAATAACAGAAAAATTACTGCCACAGTGTAGAAACCTATTGCTCCCCATCCTTCACATATTATTTGTCAGAGATGGTGAAACTATTGTAATAGATAGCTGGAAAAGGCATCACAACAGTAAAGCACTAGGTGTTCTGCATGGAGATGTTAAAAACGAGTTTCAAGAGGATCTTATCTCACGTAGACAAAGTTATGTGGTTACTTGATTGCCTGAAAAATCTTTTGAAATGAAGCATTTCACCCATATAATTTTGGAAGTTTAACCTCCGGAGACAAATTGGACCAAAACTACTTAGTTGCCTGTTTTAGCTGTGTTGGATGAACTGCTGGAACTTTACATGTGGCTTTATTTTTATTTATTTATTTATTTTTGTTCTTAATATCCACATGGAGTTATATGTTTATACATCTGTTACTTCGCAAAATCTGAAAGTTACCAATTTAAAGTGTGCTAGGGGGTTGTAATATATCAAATATACACGCTGATACTGACATAACATTTGTTTCCTGTTCTATGCATTATCGTTTTGCCTAGAATTCAGATTTTGGTCATATTTATTATTTAAATTTAATATTTTATAAACAGAACTTGTTTCAATTGAAATTCACTTGAAATGAATTGGAACGCTGACATGTTTTCTGCTAGGGTTGGGTTGAAACTTGAAAAGTTAAATCTGTGGTAGTTTATATATGGGAACTCAGAAGCAAGGAACACAAATGATGGTGTTGGTGATCAAACTATTTCTAAACCATGCTACCACTACTACTGCTTCTCTGGTTACCAATTCCACTTTGTTAACTCTGAACAACATAGAACCTACAATTCCTATAGTCTTACTCAGTGCTGCTGTTTGGGTATCTCCGTCTCTCTCTCTTTCTCTCTCTCTCTCTCTCTCTCTCTTTTATATATATATTTTGAGAGAGAGAAAGAATTAGGCCAAAGGACAAATTCATTTTTTCTTGAAATCAGAAACAAGTACGACAGTTAGCCATGGCTAACCAATGGAACAATGATTACAAAGCAAGGATTAAGATAGCTAAGAAAGGAGCAGATAGGTAAGTCTCATCTTATACCAGAACACAATCTTGTACAATCTCTGAAGAGAAAAGAAACACTATCACAGACTTCTGATCTAGTTCTTGATGCTCCTCTGCCGACTCTTGCATTCCTCTCCATCCAGATGCACTGAGAAACAATTAGAGTGACATCGTCCCATCCAAATCTAAACTCCTTCACTGGCACCTTTCTCCAATTCTTCCAATACCATGCGAACTCTTCAAGGAAGTTACTTATTACCAATCAAGGACCCGAAAGTCGGCCACACTTCCTAGGAAAATTTACTAGTCAAAAAGAGGTGATTGATCAGTTTGTCCTGAGATTGACAGAGAAGACAAACTGGGGAGTGAGGCTTCTTCCTAGGATTTTCAGAGCATTAAAGCTGGACAAAATCTCTGATTTGAAGAGGCACTGGACAATACTATATGTGCATAACGAACAAATCCAGCACACCTCTATGGCTAAGCAGCTTGTAAGCAATTGTCACAGGGAAGGAACCTAAAGAACCCATCTCCATACCACTAAGTCCGGTTCTTTTCTTCAGATTTGGAAAATTATTATTGTGTCATTGAGGTCAAAGAAATGCAACATCATAGAAGTATCAACAAAAAGTAACACACTTTGCATTGATGTGCAAGTAACCATACATCATATTGATGCATAATAGAAAAGTAATACTATTTCAAACAATTATTTTATACAATACCTTCCCTTCATTGATCCTCCAAACAAAAGGTACCTGTATGTAAATGCCCAGCATGAAATATTGTCCTCCCTTATTAGTCCCTGGATTCCATAAAATAAGCAAAATCTTTTGGGACACATGTTTGAGCTGTATGTCTGATGGCTTTTCTTATGCATCTTGAGCCAATTTGTGTTGTTACTCTGTAGATATAGTTGTGCAACAATAGCTTGCATGGTAAATTACAAATTTTATTCAAAGCACATTTGTAACAACACAAGATAGATATTTAGGATGATTTTTACGATGCTAGGTTTTCTTGATTTTGAAAACTAGATTAATATGTTCTAGTCATTTCTGTACACTAGTATGATGCAGTTAACATAGGTCTGAGTCAATGAAGTAATACTTTAGATGCGCACTCTCCATGATACCAGCTATAAAATCCTTTCCCTGGCTCATGGTCCATGCTAAAGCCACTTAGTATGGGGTCGCATGCAGTGAAAGAGGGTGTTGTGGTAGTGGTGTATTATCTTTTTTTCAAATGAATAATGTAGTTTGTTTGGTGTCCCAGTCATAAATCTTTTGATAACTAGCATTTCCTTTAGTTCCAATATGTGACATGTTGACATATATGCTACAATATGCGTAATGCATTGGCCCTTGGCTGCCATGAATACAGTATATGATACTTTCCTTGGTTTATATTATTTTCTATCTTGCACTTCTTGTTGAATCACCTTTTGCATCAACAAGGAGATCACAGTGAAACAAGGAAAAAACTGAATTCTGATTTAACCTATTCTTTTCTCTCTAAAATCAGGGATATGGTATGACAGAGACTTGTGGAATCATATCACGGGAGTTTCCTCTTAAGGCAGAGGCTCGCCAGTTTGGTTCAACAGGAATGCTTGTCCCAGGAGTCGAAGGTAAAGTTGTAAGCGTAGACACACTGAAGTCTCTTCCACCTAATCAACTAGGGGAGCTCTGTTTCCGGGGACCAAACATAATGCAAGGTAAAACTTTGTTCAGCTGCTTTGATCAGATGCTTACTATTATGTTTGCAATTATGTACGCTAACCAATCAAAGTAATCAAATTAAAGTACTCTAATGAAAGTAGCAAAAATTGCCGCGCCTTCCTGAAATTAATTGTTGTATAAATGCTATGCCTTTTATGTACATTTCTAAGTCTGACATGCCATCATCTAATGTATTTTTTTCATTCTTTGCACGAGTCTGTGCATCAATTGTTTATGAGTTCACATTCAAATTCAACCCTTGTGTGCCCTTGCCATAGAACAGGCACTGGTCGTTGTAATAGGATTTGTTAGCTTTAGTTGGCAAATAGCGCTTGCCCTTGAAACTTCCTCCCCAAGTTTCATGATGTTAGATATTAGAAACTATCTTAGGCCCCTTCACTAAAGCTTAAGGCATATAATTCAGAGTTGAAAATATGTGGGAGATCTCTATCTTGGGTTCTGTTCAATATGACATATTCTTTTTCTCGAACAATCTCCAGAATCCAGTGAGCTGTCATCATCTGATTACAGAAAATTCTACTGGAATCAGGGATGATTTTGGTTTGTCCATAGTTTTGATCATCACTTAACAATTGCTTCCAAAAGAGAAACCACGTCCATTAGTCAGGGTTTTGTATATCAACTAGTGAATAGCATCTCAAAGTCTTTCTTTATGATCATCAACATGCAGTTTGGTCTCTCACCACTTTTTCAGGATTTAATTTTTTTATTTCTTTGTTGGCTTGTTTCCTTAGCTTGTCTTGTCTTATCCTTTTGGGGCAAGCCACTCCTGGTCCTAAGTTTGCAGTTTCTTTCTTCTTTATATTTCAAGCTTTGAATTCATCTTGTTGTTTATACCATCGCGAATATGATCCAATATGTGGATTGAATTTTCCAAATTGCGTTCTAAAATATTCTTGCTTTGTTTTTCTCTGGACCATTCCCTAGACATTTCATTGGATTCTTTTTGTTTTGTCATGATAAGTTTTTTGGTCTGTTGAGCTCCTTTACTTGTCCTCTCATCCAATATCTTCCTTCAAGTCGTCTATTGCTGTGCCAATTTTTGTTGTTGATGGCTTTTCCATGGGTTCCAGTCCCATTTAGATGTGCATTTTGTGATGCAAATTCTTGTAGCTTCTAGACAATCTCCTGCTTCTGCATGTGCTTTCACCTCTTATGCTATGATTCTCTGAGACTTTTTTTCAGTCATGAGATGCCTGCTTTGATAATTGACTATCTTCTGCAGCAGTGCTTGGTTTCTATTAGTAGCTCATGTCATGTCTGCATTGCTTGTCTATGCTTGGCCACCAGTAGCATGGGCTTGCCGTTTTATTTTAGTCTACATTGTTCATGTAATTGAGATAAACTACTTTCAATAAATTGGGTAAGTATTTGAAGCCTGTAATTTATATCTCATGTTGAAATGTTCATAATAATATATACAAAGCATAACCTTTTCTTTTGATAAAGTAGCTAAACAATAACAGTTAGGCTGTAACGACAGTGAAATATGATCAAAGAATATTATTATTTGTTTCTATTTTTTTGACAATTTTCTTGGATTTTTATGTTATTTCTATAACGTAAGCTCTATTTCCATTTTGATTGTTATTTGTTAGTTTCCAAAATATTTAGTGCATCCTGATGATACATATCTTGCTAATGACCTGATTCGCCCCACGGACCATACATCAGCTGATGCTAAGATACAAAGGAGTGCTGATGCGCACAGCCAAAAGTCCAATGTAGGCAATGTGGCTCCATTCGCCACATTTAGGGCATGTTTAGTTGGGAGGAGTTAGGCTTGGAATGTGAACGGGAATAAGCAACTCCCATTCCAACCGTTTGGTTTAAAGGAGTCCCATTCCAATTCAAATTCAAGCGGGGAATGGGAATGCCCCAATCCCCCAGAAGCCAATCCTGACTCTTCCTTAGCATTCAAGTCCCATGCCAATTCCGATTCTGATTTCAGTTACGAACCAAATGCATCAAGGAATATGGCCATTTTGATTCCCATTCAGATTTCGATTCCGGTCACAAACCAAACTCACCCTTAATAACAAAATAAGTTATGCTAACTTGCAAATGCAAAATGTTAATATTGATATGTATAGCTTTTTGGGGCAAGTAATAATTTTACTAACGTGCATTATAAAACTCTAGAATACCCTTATCAGGAGATTATGCAAAAACTGTTCTCCATGTATGCACCTTGATTTCAGATCCTAGTTAGTTTACCATTATAAACTGTAGATATAAAACAGTAAGGAGAATGTAAATTACATGGAAAAGATGGAAAGCCATGATCTATGTTTCATTAACTATTTCAAGTAACCAGCACTTTGCAAATATCATAATATAATGATCACTTCTACGATATTCTCGATGTCTCTTTTTTCTCCCATCAGTTTCTCCTTATAAATTATTAAATACAAATTAATGTATAAATGGAAGGAATAACATCGATGCATGCCTGATTCTCTTTAACGATGTAATATATAAGTTAGTATTCACTTATCGTGGTGTAGGATAATATGTTGCTTTTAGTATACAAAACATACAAACAATATATGCGCCTAAATGCATATCTAAATCCATATATAGTAAAGTTTGCCATCTTATCAGACCCCATACTAGTACATTATATTACAGTATCGGTACGCTTTGTATGGAGACCGATTTGGTGTATTGAGTGTCGGCATGCTCTCTGTACCATGTACCGGTTCAGTATTGGTATGGTATAGTATGCTTGGTATGCACTAGTACCGACCGGTATGGCAAACCTAATTATATAGACATATTTATTTATATATGTACGCTTGTATATGTGTAGTGTTGTGGGTGAGCTTGTGTGTATCTATATTTGTTTTATCTATTTGTAATACTTTGCTTGAGCTCTTATATACTAAATTTTAAAATAATTCAGGTTATTTGAACAATCCACAAGCCACTAAATTGACTTTGGATGAGCAAGGGTGGTTACATACAGGTGATATTGGGTATATTGACGAAAAAGGACAAGTATATGTCGTTGATCGAATAAAAGAGCTCATTAAATACAAAGGACTTCAGGTAACCTCTAAATGATTGATCTCTGATTTTTTTTTTATTTTTTTGCATCAAGATGATTTTGTGAGATCATTGACCTCATAACAAAATTAAGCGTGCAGAGAATTGCTACGAACAACAAGCTAAAATCATTTGATAATGCTACTGAAAACAAAAGAAGTAATATACTTCAAACCTGTTGAAAGTTAGAACAGATACTGCTGCTGAAATAAGAAGGCGCAATTTGGACATTTAGGATTCTTAGCATAATTGCTAAGTCATATTTCTGGCAAGTGCCGGTATCTATGAATTTCTAACTTCAACCAATTTATAGTAGTTATAGTCTTATATCATTGTTATTGTATATTATATGTTTGGCCTGAAATAAATGCATTATATTCAGTAAAACTGCATTTATATATAGCATTTCCATAACCATTTTTTCTCTTTCATAGAATATGTGATATTTTACCTTTATTTGTTCCACTTAAGGTAGACTCTGTGCCATAATCTCTAATTTCTGTTTCTTTTCTAGGTTGCACCTGCTGAGCTTGAAGGGTTGCTTCTTTCTCATTCTGAGATACTTGATGCAGCTGTCATCCCGTAAGTTTATGCACTCATTCAGTCTTAGATATTGTGGAACTTAACAGTTGTCATTTAGCTTATGATCGACCCTATACATTTCCAAAGTGCAATCCATGGATAATCTGACATATGGGATTATGTTTACCTCATAGATTTCCCGATGCTGAAGCTGGTGAGGTTCCTATTGCTTTTGTGGTTCGGTCTCCTAACAGTTCACTGACTGAAGAGGATGTCCAGAAATTTATTGCTGAGCAGGTACATTTAAAGACTAAGATTTCTTTTGCAAATTCCTGTATGTTTTAAGTAGATGACTGCATCATTCACAATTTTAATTTAGTTGTCGAGAAATCTTAGATTTTTTTTTCCCCCTCTATAAACTATCATTGTGCTCCACTGGTTGGCACTCCAGACATTATACCGGGGACAGGTTACCGAAGGTTCAAGTTCTGAAGATTGCATGCCAACTGATTTCTGTTTCTTTTTTTTTTTTTTAAGAAGACAATCATCTTATAATATGATTGTTTGCCTGCTTTATCTTCCTGCTTGCTTCATAACCACCATTATCTAGTAAAGCCCGGTATGCATGGTGTGGAATCTATTGACTGAGACAAACTAGATATGAAAGTCAAGGATCCAATATGTTCCCGGACTGGGAGCTAGTTCATGCAGCAAATTAAATTCAGTTCTCTGCAACATTTCCAATAGAGGAGTCCTCAAACACAAAGAACTTTTTTAATTTGTGTTAGTAAGCTTTACTACATCAAATCTCTTTTCTTCTTCCATGCATTTTTTTGAATGATGTAGGGATCCCTAGTTATTAACAAATTGATCTATTTGTAATATTAGCTTGCTTTTGTTTTCTTCCTTCCGTCCATTTTTTGAATAATATAGGGCTCCCTAATTAGTAACTAACAAAATTGATATACTTATGCACCACACACATGCTAAAATTTTTAAGGACACCTCATGCAGATAAAGCCTGGTATAGATGCATATACCATTTTTTTTTCACAGTTTTTGGAATTCGTTCAATCAGATATTCTCATTGCCAGAGAAAATTTGACAACATAGATCATCTGTCACCCACCACCAACAGTCAAAGTAATTATTTGTGATGAAAGGAAATGAGAACATTGTTGTTAGCAACACTTAAAATTTTGTGTCAAGCAATGTTTCATGCGGCCTTAGGCTGAAAAATTGGTGTTTGGTTCTGTAAATATGGGCCAAAACAGAAGGCAATAAATTTTGGTAGGCCACAAATCAAAAGGTTTGCTCTTGGACAAGGTTAAAATGTCGTCTACCTCCCGTTAGCTGGATAATGCTTGTATGCTACTATCTTTAATGAGGTTGTGCCTGATCATCTACTTTGCTAAGTCCTTTTAGCTTTTGTTTGTATGTCAACAGGTTGCACCTTTCAAGAGATTGAGAAGAGTTACTTTTGTGAACAGCGTGCCAAAATCTGCTTCTGGAAAAATTCTAAGAAGGGTGCTTATCGAGAAAGTAAGATCGAAACTATAGAAAGTCTAATATCCCCCCTCCAAACATTTCTTGGATGGTCCTATACTGATTACTGAAATGCCATTAAGGTAATCAAGGTATATAAGCTGTCGCTTTACATTATCCATTCTATCTTTTTCTAATTTTATTTCCACGAAGGGGAATAAGTGAAGCCTTGGAACGTTGCCCTGGAATCAAACTTACGTGAAATATTGTAATATTAGTTGACTAAACTTTGCATTCCTGAATATACTGAGAATTTTAGAAGCAGTTGATACATGTAGAGGTTTAATAAGATTTATATTTTCTTAAACATGAGATTATCACTCCTAATTTGTCTGCTCAAACATCGCCTAGGGCTGTTAAGTGGTAATCAATAATTTGATCACCTGACCTGGCTGCATGTTAATATATGAGCTAGTTCGAACCCTAAAAACTATACCTGGCTCCTTTGGGTATGGTCAGATCCAAACTGATAACCTGCTAAATATTATTTATTAGTAGAAATTTCTCTATTAAAATGATACGGGTGCGACCACTGGGATAAGCCCCATTCACATATGTCCATGTACCTTAAAACATTTCAATCCAGAGAAAGAAAAAAAAAGGAAAGAAAAGAATAATTAGGGAAAAACAAGTAGCCTTAAGACTTGGCATTGTGCAGTATGGTTGGACATTTATCTAGGATTGGAACGAATCAGCTCTTGGAGTTGGTTTCTCCTTCCTCTTGATGTGATATAATGAGTATTCAGACAATTAGGGTTCGCCATTTATGCTCACCTCGGAAGAACCTTTGTTTCTTTTCTCTTTTATTGGGGCGAAGTGGAGCCACCTGATTTATCAAAAAAGAAGAAACATACAAGAATACATGTCCTTGAAGTGATGTGAAATTAAAGTTACATTCTTCTTATGGGCTCAGCATATCTAGGGAGATGAACATAAATAAACTAGACCAGGTATGTTCAAAATCTGCGAGCATATCTAGGGAGATGGACATAAATAAAATAGACCAAGTATGTTCGAAATCTGCGTGCCATATCGACAATTTATCTTTGATTGCTCTGTTTTGATGTTGCTAGCCCTATTTGTTCTTCCATCTCATTCCTTCCAAGCTAATGTTGCTTACCTTACTCATTCTTCCATTTTGTTCCTTCCAAACTTTTCTTTGCTATCATAATTTATAAATTCTAAGATTACTATTTCATATAAATTCTAGAATTATTTAAAGTGGCTTGTTATAATGGTAAAATTTGGGATCCAAGAGTTTCTCACACGATATCTCTGCGATTTTCCCTTTGCGCTATATGGGCAGCTTTTGACAACCAAAATCACTCAAATTCGTCATCTAGTTCAAGAATCCTCGTCTCAGTTCCTTTTATCACGCCCCCACTTTAAATCTAGATGCTTTCAATGGTCTTGCAGAGGGGGCACTCTAGCTTCGCGTGCCCTCCCTTGTCCTTACCCCCATCTACTCCGCTTGCCCGGCCTTCCAATGCCCGCGGTTTGTCGTCACCTCATAGATCTTTACCACGATCTCCTTCATCGAATGCTTCTTTGGCTTCGCCTTCCCCGTCATCGCTGCTTCCGCTAAACCCCCTTTTTCTCATCTTCCTCCTTCCTTCCCTCCTCCCCCTACTACCTATCTGTCGATCGATGCATCGATCTCTTAGGAAAGTGGGCTCCCAACACTAACCCTAACCCTAATCCCGGCTGCTTTTAAAGATTGGGATGGGAAGAGAGGGAGAGGGGGAGAAATATAGGGACGGATTAGAGAATTTTATAATAATAGGTTAAGGGAGGTTAAAGAGGTTGTGCTTCTTCTTGGTATTTCTTTATTATTTTATTTCGATGTGCTGAGCCTGCATACCGATGCATGGCCAACGAAAAACCCTATTTTCCGTCTTTTCCCTTCCGGTCTCGGTGATCATAACCAAAATGTACCTACTTTTATGCCCAAAATAAGAGCACCTATTAAATTATGTTGCTGAACGGCAGATGATGGTTGCAAGCTCGTGAGAGAGTTGTGTGATTGAGTATTCTGCAGAGTGCAAAATATTTTAGCTAATAATTGTGCCTGAATCTAATCTAGTTATTTTTTAATAAGCTAAATCCTGCAAGATATTAAGTTATAAAGATAGATTAATGCAAAAGAAGAAGGGCATTAAGGATTTCAAGAAATTAAGTCAAACCTATTAAACATATTATCTTGAGCAACTTTAGCAACAAAAAAGATATAGATTTTAAATCCAAACAATGTGTAGATTTTTCAAATTATAAAATACAACCAATTCTAAAAGGTTTGTCAAAATGTAGTGGATAGAGATTTGGCATGGTAATCATACCTCTCAACTTAGCAATCAAAGACTTTACACCTGATCTGGAATGGTTCGTCTCCAAAAATTTGGATCTCTATAGTAATAGTATGTGCGACCGAGTAACTAGTGGTGCATGCCACTAGTTTCATCATAATAAGTATGAAGCAATGCCTTCTTTCAACTTTCTCGTCCTTTTTCACCTTCTACCACCTCATGCAACGGAGGAACACCCAGCGGGATAATTAAGTTGGCACAGCTGGCAGCGACAGAGATAGCATCTAATAAAATTATAATTTTCATTTAAGAACCCTCATCAACGAATCAGTTTATTATTAAAAATTATTAAAATGCAGGGTAGCAGACCTTTTCTTTCAATATGGTCATGTGGTGCATATGGAAAGAGTACTGCACTGCTCAATAGATAGCTTTAGCCAAAGAATGGAGAGAAGAAGAAAATATAAATGGTTTTGTAAGAGAGGCTGCAAAAAAGCCATTAACCCATTTTTTTTTTCAGAGGATGAAGAAGTTTTTTAATAGAAGAGTATGCAAGCAAGGAGCTACAAATCAAGCGTAACCCTCCACTAAGTACCCCAAAATCCTAATGAAGGCAGGATTTCAATAACTTCAACCCCAATCGATGAAATTGTGTATACGAGGAATTCAAACCTGGTTCTAAGTAATAGCCAATAAGCACTATTTAGTTTAAGTTAAATTAATTAGGGAATCTTTGAAAGACAAATATAAAGGAAAAAAGATATGATTATATTTTTGCATTATTATAAGCAATAATGCTCAAGATTTTAGATCGTGGAGGAAATTTAGTTAAATTAGAAATGGATTTATCTTGAACAAACCAGCCCCCAACTCCCGCAGGATTAATTTGAAAATGAAAAAGTTGAAAATTATCAGTTCTCTATGGCATCAAAAATTACTGTTCTTTAGATTTTAGAGCCGCCACTCACTCAGCTGTTCCTTGATGATGGAGCCTGCAGTAAAAAAGAAATATCCTACAACCTAGGCCCTCTTTAGGGAAGCTATTGGTAGTCGAGCTTTTATAAAAAAATTGTTTGTTATTTGGTAACTACATTTCTAAAGTGTTGTAATACTTTAACATATATTTGGTAAACAAATTAAAAAATACTTTTGTATGATAAAATTACCACAAAAAATATTGCATAATATTATACAACAGAGCATAATAAAATATAATATATATTAATACATAAATATATGATATAGAAAACGAGAATTCTTTTCTTACACGAAAGGAAGTCTGATCCACGACTAGAGTTCTTTGTTAGGACTTTAGCAGATTTTTAAGTTTATAAAGGAACAAAGTATGTAATTGTTATATTTTATTATTGATATTTTGGTAAAAAAATAACTTTCCGACAAAGCTCAAAACAGCTTTTTAAAAAAACTCTAAAGTAGAACTTCTCCCAAAAAGCTGTTTTTAACTTTCTGAAAAAACTAAAACAGCATTCCGAAATTTTTACCAAATATTTTTTTTTAATTCAAAAGTACTTTGGAAGATCATAACGTGCTTTTTAATCCTTTAAAAGCTTCACCAAACAAGGTTCTAGACCAAAAATAGGCATAGAAAGAGGAAGGCCCAGAAATCACATAGCAGATGAAAAATTGAAAATAATTAATTGTCTACCGTCGCATAAAATTACTGTTCGCTAGATTTTAGTCTCCTCCGGCTCAGCTCTTCTGTTCTTTTTCAAAACGGTAGTTCAATTTTCTTCTCACCTCTCTTAACCCAAGAAGATTGAAGTGGCAGCTTCAGTTAGAAATCCACTTAGTTAAACAGAACTTCCATCGAAGCAGGTGCCGTATCAATGGTGCAAGCAGACTTCGGCTAACCCCCTCCCAAAAATCTTGTGTTCATCTAATATAAGAATCCACACGAAGCGCCAATTACAACAATGTCCTGGCTTATGCTCAAGGAGGGATCCATCCATGACCCAGGTCTCGCTCGACCTTACCGAGTCCTCCTATATCGATATCATATCCTACTCAACCTGCCAATATCTATATCTCTCAGTGAGGAGCCTAACTGCTAGTATTCCCCAGTGAAGAGCCCACATGACTTAGTAAGGATTGTGAAGTGCACTGGACCTGCTCTTATCGCTCCCATCTTTTTTAAATACCAACCATGCACCAAATAGATCAAGCTCTCTATTAGTGACCCACAAGCAATCAACATTCGGAGATAAAGACCTATCAATCTTTACAAAACATAAATGTAAAAAAAACTGAACAACTGTCACTCCACACGCCAGGAACCCAATCTAGATAATTACGGATTGCAGTCCATTCCAAAAGGCAATTAACTTTCAGCTAAACCCAGCTGCTTGCTTGTTACAAAGTTAAATTAACTTTTTCAGCGACATGTAACAATAATTGGGTAAATGCAAACAAATTTAAATAACTATATTGCATTATCCTACTCCCAATCTATACCAAAATTTGCAAATCTGATACACTTTGACCGAAGAAACAATACCTAACAATTGCCACAGCTATTCGGAACCCACCATAGGATATAGGTGTGATTACAACCACCATAGGAGACATTTTCAAAGCTTCGGGCAATGAAAGCTCCACGCGAAAAGCACCTCCAAGAGCTTGGTAACATAGCACTCAAAACTTAAAAAGGCCATCAAGTGAAAATCTAAAGCACTCGCTATATCCAACAAGTAGGGTTTTAGCATGAAGCCCAAAGGTGAAGCAAATGACAATATCCTGTGGCCTCAGCAAATCACCTCAAATGAGCTCATAGCCATACCAGGATGTTGCATCAGGGAAAATTGCTGTCTCGGTACCTTCTAAACCTTATCCTGGGTCAATACAGCAAGGAAATGAAAAATACATGGAACGGTACGCTGCTGAAGGCATGCTTCAACCAGTGAGATGCACGGATTCCATCACCAGAATAAACGTGGAAATCTCTAGCCCCACAGTACCTGGCACATGATTCTTAAACTGCCAGAAAACAAAGATGTCTACTTTGAGCAAATTTAGTCCATGTATTATATTCATTTTGAAAAAAGGAAAAAGATTTGGAGAAATTGGTATGATGGGCATCAGCCCGATGACAAATGGAAATACTACAATGGAGCAGGAAATTTTAAATGGCATCTTGACAAACTTGCATCGCCCAGATGGATGGGTATAACACCCAAATCTCATATAAAAAAATTATGATATCCACCTGAGCACACCCCATTACAGTCATTGACCATACCAAAATTGATGTTTCTTAGTCCTTTTAAGTGAGAAAGTTGCATAGAAGATAAAATGGTAAGCTGCAGAATGGAACCAGACTTTTACAAACTGATTTAATTCAGTACTTACAAAGAAAACTATCTAGATGCAAACAACATAAACAGTATTTAATCCATTATAAATTCCACTTCAATGCTCAAAACAGGATTGAGCTTACAGAAGGTAAACCATATTTTCCCGTCATAGGATGAAGCCAAAGATGTGTAGGCCCATAAAATGATGGACCAAACCATACTTACCATGAGTCGACTCCTAAACCAAGCCCATGTCTCCCTATATAACGGTTTCAATTAATGATTCCTCATCTCCACTACAGACAATGGGAAAGGTTTCAAATGACCAATTATGGTTGTTGTCCCTGCAAGTGTAATGATTTTTTATTATTGTTAAGAACTAAAACAGATTTAAGGCCCCACATTTTGGAGGATGGAGCTCATTTCTCAAGGTTGTTAAAATCCAAGGCGGCGGGCCCCCTGAAATGCCTAGGTAGAACGCCTGGGTACCCAGGCAGGTGGCTAGAGTTCGTAAACCTCAAAAATTAATAAAAATAAAATTATATTGTAGTACCAACAAATCATCACAAAAAACACATATTTTGCTTACATAAAGCATATAACGAAAAAATTTTAACCATAAATGGTTGCTCATTAACTTGAACTATGCATAATATGAACTAGCAGCAAGCAATATCTCTGGAAACTTGTTATGAACACCAAAAATATCTAAGGGGAGATTCTAGTAGTCATTAGACGGATGAGAGGACACCAAATATGATGGCTAAGATCTGAAAACATGGTACACAAATGCCTATATTTTGTTTACAGAAAACATACATCACAAACATCTTATCCATAAATCATTGGTCATTAACTTGCGCTGTTCATAAAATGAACTAGCAAGCAAGCAAAATCTCCAGAAACTTGCTATGAACACCCAAAAAAAATAAAAGGAGCAGATCAAAGTAGTCGTTAGAAGGATGAGAGGATACCAAAAATGATAGCTATGATCTAGAAATGTAGTCTTTCAATTACTTTGACAAATACACTCCAAGATTCATTAAAAAGTACCCCTACTTACTAGATACCATATGAACTTCAAAATATATATGAAGAAAAACAGGTGAAACTTGAAGCGATCACAATATCATAATTGGTACCATCCGTCGTAAGAAAGCAGCGTATCAGTTGTCAGGAACTCATTTAGGCACCAACCTAGAACCCTGGGTGGTTGTCCTGCCGGAAAGCCTGGAAAGTGCTAAGCACCTAGGCACTGGGACTGCCCTGCCTGCGCAGCCGTTAGTGACATCCTTGCTCCTTCTCACATTTTTAGACAGCATCTAGAGAAAAGATGTATACCAGACCAATGAAAGAGCATAATTAATTAAATCGCCATAAATTAATCCAGCATACGGCAAAGTGCCAACATTTTTTTTTTAAAAAAGGTGGTTTACCCCAAAGAGAACTGTTGTATAGTTAATTTATCGAAAAAATTATGTTTATATTGTTACAATATTGAAAAAGGAAAAGCCAATGGACTGTGCTCTGAAAGTGATAAAACAGCTAATACATATTTATATCAAAAATCAGTTATAGCAATCTGCAGCTAGTTTATATTATGTAAATTGGGACATTAGAAATTATTTTCTGCACTCATAGTATACAAACACAACATATTGACTGATGATAACCGTGCCTCAAACAAAATAGAATGTTCAAATAGTTATCTGAAATATCAAATTCAATAAATTCAGATCCTTTCTAAAGTTGGTTTAGGCACATGCGAAAATACTTGATGAGTCAATCTGCACACAAATCCTCAAATCTTCTGTACATGCTTTCCTATGCCATGCCCTGGCTACCCACCTACAACAACCTCCCCTATGATCCCGCCTGCCTCTCCTATGGAACAACCATTTTTTTTCCACAACCTTAATCTGTCCCTATAGCTCTTGTTCTGCCACATTCCTCTCTTCCTCTAACAAGCCTTTTGCCAACTCAGCAGTCCACATGGCTGCTTAGACTCCACCCTTTGCTTCTCCTCCCATGACTCCGACCCACCCTCAGATCCACTCCTTCAGGCTGAGCCCTCCAGATGCTCCACCAGGTACCTCTGCCTATTACAGAAACCAAATCCACCCAGCAATCCTTGGATGCTCTGGCAATGACTCTAGTCCCCCACCCCCTCTCATCCGCTCCTCTAGGTGTGCCCATCGCAAGCTCCAGAAGTCTGCCCTAATGAAAGAGTACAAGAATCCCCCACCCCTCCCCAAAAAAAAAGAGGGAAAACATACACCTCCACACAAGCAAAAACACTAGTAATGAAAACCTCTTCACTAGATGGTTGCATGAAGAAACCAAGAACTAAGAAGACTTGAAGAGGCAGAAATAATAGACCAGATGTTCAATGGGAGCCAAATCAAACAAGACTAGAATGCGTCAACTACATTTGACACCATATCAAGTGGCAACCATATCTCAAAACTTTGACCCATGAGGCAAGATGTACAAACTTTGTAGCTTTTATACTGGAGAATGTGTCTTAGACACAACAGCCTCCTAAAACAACACCACCAAAGAACAACTAAAAGAAAGATTCGCCAAGGCCAGTACATGTGGATTATGAGCAGCAAACAACTTCATCTACATTGGAAGAGCTCCCTGGCATATCAACAATCCCATCAATCAAAGCCCAAATAATGAAGTTGTGGTCATTCCAATAATCACAAATTTGTCATTTCATCCCTAGACCCACCCAAGCATGAATTTTAAATGTTTCCTGGACATTTTTGTATAAGAAAAGGTGGTCACTTAAGATAGAGCTCCTGTCAAAATTAGTAAATAGCTTTATACATTTTTTTCCTTCTCTCAATTTTATTAAAGTCCTAATAGGAGATGAGTCTGCTAGTTACAGCCCCCTTGAATCTTACAAATATTTCTATCCTACTTTCAATAGAAACAAGTCAATTCAAGACAACTGCAAGTCTTAAGCGTCAAGATTCATTGTACCGGTCGGTATTGTAATGTACCGTACCGAACCAGCACACGTCTCGTACCGTACTAACACTCAACACGCCACATCGTCTCGTACCGTACCGTATAGCAACACTATAATAGGATGGTACCAATATAGAATCCGATATCGAGACGGCAAGCCTTGCTTAAGACAGTTTGCCTTGCGTATTGCTTAGAGGCAAACCCCATAATTCTTAACAATTCATAGCTGAAAGCCATTGATTTGATTCTAGCTATTGGTTTGAGCAACCTCGTTAAGCATCAAACTTCTAACTCCATCTCAACGAACAAGAACACTTGTAAATCATAGGTGTGTGACTCCAAGTGAGGATTGAAAGCCCAAGAATGCTAACAATTCTAGTTGAAACATTAATCATACCTTTATTCGGAACTTGCTATGTCCACAATTTTATTTGGAAAACGCTATAGTAATACATTGTCATGTCATTGTTATCAACATTGATTTTGCTGCTGCCTCTCTGATTACCCTCCATCATGCATCACCCACAAAAACTTTCCACTCCATCATGCATCACCTCCAAAAATTTTCCACAAGTTTAACAGTAAAATAATCTGATTAACCGTAGCACTTCATATACTTCCTTTTGATACATCACTGCTGTTTGTTGTTATTTCTTGTTAGTATGGCGAATAACATAGGAACGAGATAACATAAAAAATATAGATTAGTTCCCACTAAAATGGCTGGCAACAGATATCACATAAGCTATGACAGTTTCTTTAAACTTTAATTTCCAACAACCAGATATAAAATGCAAATGTAAAAACAAACCTATCCTTCCGCTGCAAAGGCTCTATACTATATAATTTCATTTCCTATGAAATATATATATATAAGGTCTTTTTGAATATCCTACAAAATCACAGCAATTTCTAACTTTATAAGTTCCTTGTCAGTACAAATTATGGTTTTATAATGCTCGGTGTCTGGCTTGGCAATTACATACCGTACCATCTCTCTCTCTCTCTCTCTCTCTCTCTCTCTCTCTCTCTCTCTCTCTCTCTCAAACACACGCTCATAATTGGAAAATCTTGGATGAGCATAATGTTTTGAACATCGTAAAATTGTGCCTTGCTGGCTGATTAGATTCATAAAAGAATTGATCAATCAAAGTGCCAGGGCCAAAGATGTACTTAGACAGGATGTTGTAGCAGCAGCAACAAGCATTTACAGCATGAAAAGAACAGTCCGAATATGATTTTAATTTGAAAATGTTGGATGAGCATAATGTTTTGCTCATTAAAAGATGGTGCCCTCCTTACCGATTGGAATAAGAGAGGAATTGATCAATCAAGGGGCCAAGGCCTGAGGTCTGCTTATACGAGACATTGGAGCAACAACAACAAAACAGAATTCCTAACCACAACACCCAAGAGTATTGAATTCAAAACTATGATCTCTTAGCTAACATCTTCATGTGATTTCTCTGGTTGTCCTTCATTATGCAATGCTCCTAGGGAGCAAGGCTTCTGCTGCGCCCAAACCTCATACATCTTTTTCCCATCCAATACAAGATCGTGCAGCACCACCTCAAGCATAACTCATTTACCACTGCATGTACCCTATCTACAACCTTTACCAATGCCACCCTCTCACTATCTTTTCTACTCCCTCACAATCTTTTTATCCTCTTGCAAGTATCTCTCAACCAAAACTCTTAAACATTTTCATCGCCCATACTACCATGTCTCTCTTCTAACATTCTTCCTACATCCTACACCATTCCTTTATGCTCTAAGGGATAAACAGTTCAGACCATCCCAAACGTTGTAAAGCTTACAGGGGAAGAAAGAGCTTTAAAGGACACCTATAATTGTATTATAATTATGAGGAAACAGCCACAGGCAGGGCGCACCTGCACTTTGGAATATTTGTTTTTACCACTTTTGTGGGAATGGACATTAAATATGCAGACATAAGATGATGTACATAGGAGACTTCAAAGGCACTCTCTCTCCCTCTCTCTCTCTATCTCTCTCTCTGACACATACACATGTGCTTGCTCTCCTCCCCACTCCCGAACCCCACCCATCCACCTTGTCCATGGTTCTCACAAAACCTAAAAAACAATGCCAACTCCAAAATACTTCCTTGCCAGTTTCAAAAACGCTTCATATCTTTATAAATGTCAATTTTATGTGATTCACTACAAATTTGAGCCCTTTTAATAGTTATTCTTTGTCTTTTAAATTGTTGATCCTTTGTAGAAATATTAATTCAGGTATATTATAATTTCTATTTATGTGAACAATGGGACATTGATTTAGTTGATGATTTGTTTATCTTTTTGTTATCCGTACTTAATGAATGTGTAGTTGCTTGGTGGGTGATTCATTGCATCAACTTCTGGTTCAATTTATACCGGGTTGTTGATAGCTATGCGACATTCTCAGAAGAAACAACTATTACAAAAGAAAATAATTGAACCTATAAATGACTTATCAAATCCATTTAGAGGAAGAAAGCATTTATGAAACATCAGGTACAAAATACTGACTGAATGAACAAGCCTATACGCATAAACAAGTCCAAATGGTCGTGCTATATAAAATAATTTTTTGAAATTCTAAAAACTTCTAGAACTTTTTTTACTCTGCCATTACAGTTTATTCTCTTTAAACAATTTTTTTTCTGACCAATACCTAGGATTTGAACCCTGGATCTCCTAAAGGGCAAGCCCGAGGTGCCAACTAACTGTGCAAACAGTTAATCTAATTGTCTTAAAATAATTTATTTTATCTATACAAATCAATCGAGAACTGTTTTAAATATTCACATATTTTTCGATCGATTCATGAATTTATCACAACTAGTTCAAGAAACAAATATGAGTTACAAACTAACGATGTCAGCCATTGCTGCTGGTGGTATACTTGTTGCCATTGTTCATTGTCTGTGCCTTTTTAATGCTTGTTTTCATATATGTATGTGAGCATGAGCACAAAGCTTTAATATAGATGGATCGGAGAAAGTTCAAACAAAGTTCAAAAATTGAGGTTAATGAAAAATCTGATATATTCGATAAGAACCACGAGTCTAGCATTCCTACAAATCTAAAACATGTTTAAGAGACCCCTTGCCTACTCATCAAGTTGTCCTAAAACTAAAACATTGTATCATAGCATTAATTAATTTTGAGACAACTTGATTTATAGGCGATGGGTAAATAAAACATGTATCTTTTTAATAGGCATTTTAGACTTTAAGACCATAACCAACTTTGAATTCACTGATGCGTTAAATTGTTATTCCGCGCACCGCGTGCATTATACTCGTGTATGTGTAGGCTGAACTGCATTGGTCCAACAAAGCAAGTTTGAAGTTGCTTACCCCTGATGAATTTCGCTGGCCAGCTTTCTTTCTGCAGGGCTATTTTGGTTATTTAAATCATGCCATCATAACTAATAGTTCTTGTGATGATTACTTGACATTTTGGTTCAGGTTCTGTGTTAAATGGTAAAACTAGCCCCATGAATACAAAATCAATGGTAAAAGCAACAATTTTAAGGCAGCAGCAAGTTAACAGTCTTGCCCCAATCAGAGCAAATCAACTCTATTCTATAAAAACACACAAGTGTTTCAACAATATTAAATATCTTTCACTTTTTAAAGTTTTAAAAACTTTCCCCATCTAAACTCATCGAAACAAATTCAGATTTGTTTCCTTTACCAAAACAACAATAAAATGCAGAATTTGCAACTATGCTCTGGTACTGGTTGTATAAGCTTTTTTTAAACTTCAGACATGGGCTATGAAGATTCTGATCAGTTTCCAAGGCTTGCAGCAAAACAAAGTCTATGCTTCAAATTGCATTTCACATGTTTCATTTGAACTTGATTATCCTCTGGTGTTTAATAGACTCTTAATTTTACGTATGTTCCGTGGACTCTGTATTCTACTTAGCTATTTGCATTTCTTACACGTGATACAATAATTGATGGTATCATCCTATTTGCATAGCCTAGTAACAAAAATGACAATTTATCTTTGCAAAACAAAGTCTATGCTTCAAATTGCATTTCACATGTTTCATTTGAACTTGATTATCTTCTGGTGTTTCTTAGACTCTTAAATTTTATGTATGTTCCATGGACTCTATTCTACTTAGCTATTTGCATTTCTTACACATGATACAATAATTGATGGTATCATCCTATTTGCATAGCCTAGTAACAAAAATGCCAACTTATCTTTTGTATTGATACATACTGGATATTGATACTCATCAGAACAGTTAGCATATATTTCAAATAATTATTATGTATTCAACCGTTTAAATGTTACAAATAAAAAGGTAGTGTTTAAAATAAAAAATAAAGAATGAATTAGAATTAGACCAAATGATTAAGCTTGTGGATGCCGAAACTATTTTATGAAGCACGAAGCACTTCACTAGTGATAACATATTTTGCTTTACATATGGCATTTTAGATATTTATTTTATGTACATTATCAAGATCTAGTCATATCGCATCATATTTTTCAGGAATTGCCATATTGATGTGTATGTATCCTGTTGTATACACACTCTATAGCATGCCCATGCTTCATAGGTGCTCAACTAGTGTTCAAAGTCACCAATGTTGTTCACCATTGAGTTAATATGACATGTATTTCATGTGTTCCTGCACTTCAATTTCTCGCATTACAGGTTATCATGTTTTCCTCGTATATGCCACTACTTTTATTAACCCATACCCACTTGTTAACAACTTAGCACACTGCACATGTTTCAGGTGTTCTAGGTATTGCCTTCATTGCATGAGTTTTGATCTTAGAGCATTAAAATTCATGACTTTTCAACAAATAAAGGTCATTAAGTTCATTTAAAAATGCTATAGATTGCTCACAGTAAAAAGCTTATCTAGTAAATCTCATACTCCACTAATGTCTCAAATTATCACGGTTTCACGTGTCATATTTCTTCATTTATTTGTGTTCCTCAAGATCAATCTTTGTTTCATTTGCCTTGTGTGCATTCAAAGATCACACTCAACACTCAAACTTGGGCATAGGCTGCTCTCGAAATGCTGCTTGCTTTTTGAAACTTCTCATAACAAAGACCTCTGATTTGTTTTACACCATTGATTTTGCAATACTCTTAGAAGGCAAAAAATTTAGCCGACTTAACAAAAGGTTTTGCATATTATCCTTGGCACTTAGCAACTGCTCCATAGCACCTATGATTTAAAGTATGGTGCCAATATTGGAGAAAGCTTGCCGATACAAACCAGCCTGATCAGCTAAATATGAGTGTAGCTGGGAATACTTTTTATGGGCCAGGTACGGGTGCTAACTATATAATGACTCATAGTCAAGCAAAGTCCGAACTTGGTAAAAATCATGACTAGACATGCACTGGCATGGTAAAATAGCTGAGAAATGACTAGTTGCGCCCTATATCATCAGAAACTAGCATAGATGATTGATTTCGGTCAGCGTCAATCAACAATGTCAAAACAAGAAGAAAATTGCCTCCAGTGATCAAATTTGGTTAGCCTCACTTTAGTTCACACAATATGTAATAATTTTTACCACGTGCAATCAGCAGGCGCTGATTAATTGATCATCAACCATGGCCAGAAAGGTCGCCTATAGTCGGACAATGTCCAAAATGTAGCAAAACAACGTCAATAATGAATGGGATAGGCACTTAGAGTGAAAAGGCTACAGTATTGCCCATGGAGTAAAACATGGCCAACCTAGCTCAGTCACGTGCCACAACCAGTGAGAGAGAACCATCAAAAAATATCAAATATTACCAAATAATAATTGTATTCAAAAAACAAAATGCAAGTTCATGACCTCATCAAACCCCATCAGGGTTCATATGACCTTTTTCTAGTCCTCCCACAGAATCAAAAAAAGGGGGCATATATCCAACTAAACAAAAGAAGATCATTCACAGTCACTACCCTTGTGTGCAACCAAATGACA